>NW_026734409.1:300000-470094 GCF_949786415.1 Peromyscus eremicus
TATGGCCCGTGTGTGTAGGAAGAACAGTTCTTTTGTTCTGAGAAAGCTCACTGTTCTGGCCCTATAGGAAACACAGTATAGTAGAAGAGTGCTCTTTTCTCAAAAGCAGAGTGTGTTTCTTGTAAGGCAAGCTAGCATTTGTTTCCCAGTCATAAACGGAGTTGAGTCACATGCATTTTCTGGTCCTATGAGCAAGAGTTGTTTTCTGCTAGGAAGAGTCACTATTGCGCTCCCATTGCCATACACAGTGCAAATAACACTCGCTTCTGTTCCCAGCAAGTACAGTGTATTGGACTGAAAAGAAGCTACTGTTCTTGTCAGTTTCCTAAGCAGAGTTGAACTAGATATGGCCCGTGTGTGTAGGAAGCACAGTTCTTTTGTTCTGAGAAAGCTCACTGTTCTGGCCCTATAGGAAACACAGTATAGTAGAAGAGTGCTCTTTTCTCAAAAGCAGAGTGTGTTTCTTGTAAGGCGAGCTAGTGTTTGTTTCCCAGTCCTAAATGGAGTTGAATCACATGCAGTTTCTTGTCCTACGAGCAAGAGTTGTTTTCTGGTAAGAAGAGTCACTATTGTGCTCCCATTGCCATACACAGTGCAAATAGCACTCGCGTCTGTTCCCAGCAAGTACAGTGTATTGGACTGAAGAGATGCTACTGTTCTTGTCAGTTTCCTAAGTGGAGTTGAAGTAGATATGGCCCGTACATCGGAAGCACAGTTCTTTTGTTCTGAGCAAGCTCACTGTTCTGCCCTATAGGGAACACAGTAGATTAGAAGAGTGCTATTTTCTCAAAAGCAGAGTGTGTTTCTTGTAAGGCGAGCTAGTATTTGTTTCCCAGTCAGGAATGGAGTTGAATCACATGCACTTTCTGGTCCTACGAGCCGGAGTTGTTTTCTGGTAAGAAGAGTCAATATTGCGCTCCCATTGCCATAAACAGTGCAAATAGCACACGTGTCTGTTCCCAGCAAGTACAGTGTAATGGACTGAAGAGAAGCTACTGTTCTCGTCAGTTTCCTAAGTGGAGTTGAACTACATATGGCCCCTAAGTCGGAAGCACAGTTCTTTTGTTCTGAGCAAGCTCACTGTTCTGGCCCTATAGGAAACACAGTAGAGTAGAAGAATGCTCTTTTCTCAAAAGCAGAGTGTGTTTCTTGTAAGACGAGCTAGTGTTTGTTTCCCAATCAGAAAAGGATTTGAATCACATGCAGTTTCTGCTCCTATGAGCAAGAGTTGTTTTGTGGTAAAAAGAGTCACTTTTGTGCTCCATTCGCTATACACAGTGCAAATAGCACTCGCATCTGTTCCCAGCAAGTACAGTGTATTGGACTGAAGAGAAGCTACTGTTCTTGTCAGTTTCCAAAGCAGAGTTGAACTAGATATGGCCCGTGTGTGTAGGAAGCACAGTTCTTTTGTCTGAGCAAGCTCACTGTTCAGGCCCTATAGGAAACATAGGATAGTAGAAGAGTGCTCTTCTCAAAAGCAGAGTGTGTTTCTTGTAAGGCGAGCTAGTGTTTGTTTCCCAGTCCTAAATGGAGTTGAATGACATGCAGTTTCTTGTCCTACGAGCAAGAGTTGTTTTCTGGTAAGAAGAGTCACTATTGCGCTCCATTTGCCATACACAGGGCAAATAGCACTCGCTTCTGTTCCCAGCAAGTACAGTGTATTGGACTGAAGAGAAGCTACTGTTCTTGTCAGTTTCCTAAGCCGAGTTGAACTAGATATGGCCCGTGTGTGTAGGAAGCACAGTTCTTTTGTTCTGAGCAAGCTCACTGTTCTGGCCCTATAGGAAACACAGGAGAGTGGAAGAGTGCTCTTTTCTCAAAAGCAGAGTGTGTTTCTTGTAAGGCGAGCCAGTGTTTGTTTCCCAGTCCTAAATGGAGTTGAATCACATGCAGTTTCTTGTCCTAGGAGCAAGAGTTGTTTTCTGGTAAGAAGAGTCACTATTGCGCTCCCATTGCCATACACAGTGCAAATAGCACTTGCATGTGTTCCCAGTAAGTACAGTGTATTAGACTGAAGAGAAGCTACTGTTCTCGTCAGTTTCCTAAGCAGAGTTGAAGTAGATATGGCCCATGTGTGTAGGAAACACAGTTCTTTTGTTCTGAGCAAGCTCACTGTTCTGGCCCTATAGGAAACACAGGAGAGTAGAAGAGTGCTCTTTTCTGAAAAGCAGAGTGTGTTTCTTGTAAGGCAAGCTAGCATTTGTTTCCCAGTCCTAAATGGAGTTGAAACACATGCAGTTTCTGGTCCTACGAGCAAGAGTTGTTTTCTGCTAAGAAGAGTATTATGATCCCATTGCCATATACAGTGCAAATATCACTCGCGTCTGTTCCCAGCACATAAAGTGTATTGGACTGAAGAGAAGCTACTGTTCTTGTTAGGTTCCTAAGCAGAGTTGAACTAGATATGGCCTGTGTGTGTAGAAAGCACAGTTCTTTTGTTCTGAGCAAGCTCACTGTTCTGGCACTATAGGAAACACAGTATAGTAGAAGAGGGCTCTTTTCTCAAAAGCAGAGTGTGTTTCTTGTAAGGCAAGCTAGCATTTGTTTCCCAGTCATAAACGGAGTTGAATCACATGCAGTTTCTGGTCCTACGAGCAAGAGTTGTTTTCTGCTAAGAAGAGTCACTATTGCGCTCCCACTGCCATAAACAGTGCAAATAGCACTCGCGTCTGTTCCCAGCAAGTACAGTGTATTGGACTGAAGAGAAGCTACTGTTCTAGTAAGTTTCCTGAGTGGAGTTGAACTACATATGGCCCGTAAGTCGGAAGCACAGTTCTTTTGTTCTGAGAAAGCTCACTGTTCTGGCCGTATAGGAAACACAGTAGATTAGAAGAGTGCTCTTTTCTCAAAAGCAGAGTGTGTTTCTTGTAAGGCGAGCTAGTATTTGTTTCCCAGTCCTAAATGGAGTTGAATCACATGCAGTTTCTTGTCCTACGAGCAAGAGTTGTTTTCTGGTAAGAAGAGTCACTATTGTGCTCCCATTGCCATACACAGTGCAAATAGCACTCGCGTCTGTTCCCAGCAAATACAGTGTATTGGACTGAAGAGACGCTACTGTTCTCGTCAGTTTCCTAAGTGGAGTTGAACTAGATATGGCCCGTACATCGGAAGCACAGTTCTTTTGTTCTGAGCAAGCTCACTGTTCTGGCCCTATAGGGAACACAGTAGATTAGAAGAGTGCTCTTTTCTCAAAAGCAGAGTGTGTTTCTTGTAATGCGAGCTAGTATTTGTTTCCCAGTCAGGAATGGAGTTGAATCACATGCACTTTCTGGTCCTACGAGCCGGAGTTGTTTTCTGGTAAGAAGAGTCAATATTGCGCTCCCATTGCCATAAACAGTGCAAATAGCACACGTGTCTGTTCCCAGCAAGTACAGTGTACTGGACTGAAGAGAAGCTACTGTTCTCGTCAGTTTCCTAAGTGGAGTTGAACTACATATGGCCCCTAAGTCGGAAGCACAGTTCTTTTGTTCTGAGCAAGCTCACTGTTCTGGCCCTATAGGAAACACAGTAGAGTAGAAGAATGCTCTTTTCTCAAAAGCAGAGTGTGTTTCTTGTAAGACGAGCTAGTGTTTGTTTCCCAATCAGAAAAGGATTTGAATCACATGCAGTTTCTGCTCCTATGAGCAAGAGTTGTTTTGTGGTAAAAAGAGTCACTTTTGTGCTCCATTCGCTATACACAGTGCAAATAGCACTCGCATCTGTTCCCAGCAAGTACAGTGTATTGGACTGAAGAGAAGCTACTGTTCTTGTCAGTTTCCAAAGCAGAGTTGAACTAGATATGGCCCGTGTGTGTAGGAAGCACAGTTCTTTTGTCTGAGCAAGCTCACTGTTCAGGCCCTATAGGAAACATAGGATAGTAGAAGAGTGCTCTTCTCAAAAGCAGAGTGTGTTTCTTGTAAGGCGAGCTAGTGTTTGTTTCCCAGTCCTAAATGGAGTTGAATGACATGCAGTTTCTTGTCCTACGAGCAAGAGTTGTTTTCTGGTAAGAAGAGTCACTATTGTGCTCCATTTGCCATACACAGGGCAAATAGCACTCGCTTCTGTTCCCAGCAAGTACAGTGTATTGGACTGAAGAGAAGCTACTGTTCTTGTCAGTTTCCTAAGCAGAGTTGAACTAGATATGGCCCGTGTGTGTAGGAAGCACAGTTCTTTTGTTCTGAGCAAGCTCACTCTTCTGGCCCTATAGGAAACACAGGAGAGTGGAAGAGTGCTCTTTTCTCAAAAGCAGAGTGTGTTTCTGGTAAAGCGAGCCAGTGTTTGTTTCCCAGTCCTGAATGGAGTTGAATCACATGCAGTTTCTTGTCCTAGGAGCAAGAGTTGTTTTCTGGTAAGAAGAGTCACTATTGCGCTCCCATTGCCATACACAGTGCAAATAGCACTTGCATGTGTTCCCAGCAAGTACAGTGTATTAGACTGAAGAGAAGCTACTGTTCTCGTCAGTTTCCTAAGCAGAGTTGAAGTAGATATGGCCCATGTGTGTAGGAAACACAGTTCTTTTGTTCTGAGCAAGCTCACTGTTCTGGCCCTATAGGAAACACAGGAGAGTAGAAGAGTGCTCTTTTCTGAAAAGCAGAGTGTGTTTCTTGTAAGGCATGCTAGCATTTGTTTCCCAGTCCTAAATGGAGTTGAAACACATGCAGTTTCTGGTCCTACGAGCAAGAGTTGTTTTCTGCTAAGAAGAGTATTATGATCCCTTTGCCTTATACAGTGCAAATAGCACTCGCGTCTGTTCCCAGCACGTAAAGTGTATTGGACTGAAGGGAAGCTACTGTTCTTGTCAGTTTCCTAAGCAGAGTTGAACTGGATATGCCCATGTGTGTAGGAAGCTCAGTTCTTTTGTTCTGAGCAAGCTCACTCTTCTGGCCCTATAGATAACACAGGAGAGTAGAAGAGTGCTCTTCTCAAAAGCAGAGTGTGTTTCTTGTAAGGCGAGCTAGCATTTGTTTCCCCATCTTAAATGGAGTAGAATCACATGAAGTTTCTTGTCCTATGAGCAAGAGTTGTTTTCTGGTAAGAAGAAACACTATTGTGCTCCCATTGCCATACACAGTGCAAATAGCACTCGCATCTGTTCCCAGCAAGCACAGTGTATTGGACTGAAGAGAAGCTACTGTTCTTGTCAGTTTCCTAAGCAGAGTTGAACTAGATATGGCCCCTACGTCGGAAGCACAGATCTTTTGTTCTGAGCAAGCTCACTGTTCTGGCCCTATAGGAAACACAGTAGATGAGAAGAGTGCTCTTTTCTCAAAAGCAGAGTGTGTTTCTTGCAAGGCGAGCTAGTGTTTGTTTCCCAATCAGAAGAGCATTTGTATCACATGCAGTTTCTGTTCTTATGAGAAAGAGTTGTTTTGTGGTAAAAGAAGTCACTTTTGTGCTCCATTCACCATATACAGTGCAAAGAACACTGGAGTCTGTTTCCAGCAAGCACAGTGTATGGGACTGAAGAGAAGCTACTGTTCTTGTCAGGTTCCTAAGCAGAGTTGAACTATATATGGCCCGGGTGTCGGAAGCACAGTGCTTTTGTTCTGAGCAAGCTCACTTTTCTGGCCCTATAGGAAACACAGCATATTACAAGAGTGCTCTTTTCTCAAAAGCAGAGTGTGTTTCTTGTAAGGCGAGCTAGCATTTGTTTCCCAGTCCTAAACCGAGTTGAAACACAGGCAGTTTCTGTTCCTACGAGCAAGAGTTGTTTTCTGGTAAGAAGAGTATTGTGCTCCCTTTTCCATATACAGTGCAAATAGCACTCTCGTCGGTTCCCAGCAAGCACAGTGTATTGGACTGAAGAGAAGCTACTGTTCTTGTCAGTTTCTCAGTGGAGTTGAACTAGATATGGCCCCTACGTCGGAAGCACAGTTCTTTTGTTCTGAGCAAGCTCACTGTTCTGGCCCTATAGGAAACACAGTAGAGTAGAAGAATGCTCTTTTCTCAAAAGCAGAGTGTGTTTCTTGTAAGACGAGCTAGTGTTTGTTTCCCAATCAGAAAAGGATTTGAATCACATGCAGTTTCTGCTCCTATGAGCAAGAGTTGTTTTGTGGTAAAAAGAGTCACTTTTGTGCTCCATTCGCTATACACACTGCAAAGAGCACTCGCATCTGTTCCCAGCAAGTACAGTGTATTGGACTGAAGAGAAGCTACTGTTCTTGTCAGTTTCCTAAGCAGAGTTGAAGTAGATATGGCCCATGTGTTTAGGAAGCACAGTTCTTTTGTTCTGAGCAAGCTCACTATTCCTGCCCTATAGGAAACACAGGAGAGTAGAAGAGTGCTCTTTTCTCAAAAGCAGAGTGTGTTTCTTGTAAGGCGAGCTAGTATTTGTCTCCCAGCCAGAAATGGAGTTGAATCACATGCAGTTTCTGGTCCTACGAGCAAGAATTGTTTTCTGGTAAGAAGAGTCACTATTGCGCTCCATTTGCAATACACAGTGCAAATAGCACTCGCATCTGTTCCCAGCAAGCACAGTGTATTGGACTGAAGAGAAGCTACTGTTCTTGTCAGTTTCTCAGTGGAGTTGAACTAGATATGGCCCCTACGTCGGAAGCACAGTTCTTTTGTTCTGAGCAAGCTCACTGTTCTGGCCCTATAGGAAACACAGTAGATGAGAAGAGTGCTCTTTTCTCAAAAGCAGAGTGTGTTTCTTGTAAGGCGAGCTAGTGTTTGTTTCCCAATCAGAAGAGGATTTGTATCACATGCAGTTTCTGGTCCTATGAGAAAGAGTTGTTTTGTGGTAAAAGGAGTCACTTTTGTGCTCCATTCACCATATACAGTGCAAAGAACACTGGAGTCTGTTTCCAGCAAGTAGAGTGTATAAGACTGAAGAGAAGCTACTGTTCTTGTCAGTTTCCTAAGCAGAGTTGAAATAGATATGGCCCGGGTGTCGGAAGCACAGTGCTTTTGTTCTGAGCAAGCTCAGTGTTCTGGACCTATAGGAAACACAGTATATTAGAAGAGTGCTCTTTTCTCAAAAGCAGAGTGTGTTTCTTGTAAGGCGAGCTAGCATTTGTTTCCCAGTCCTAAACCGAGTTGAAACACAGGCAGTTTCTGTTCCTACGAGCAAGAGTTGTTTTCTGGTAAGAAGAGTATTGTGCTCCCTTTTCCATATACAGTGCAAATAGCACTCTCGTCGGTTCCCAGCAAGCACAGTGTATTGGACTGAAGAGAAGCTACTGTTCTTGTCAGTTTCTCAGTGGAGTTGAACTAGATATGGCCCCTACGTCGGAAGCACAGTTCTTTTGTTCTGAGCAAGCTCACTGTTCTGGCCTTATAGGAAACACAGTATAGTAGAAGAGTGCTCTTTTCTCAAAAGCAGAGTGTGTTTCTTGTAAGGCAAGCTAGCATTTGTTTCCCAGTCCTAAACGGAGTTGAATCACATGCAGTTTCTGGTCCTATGAGCAAGAGTTTTTTTGTGGTAAAAAGAGTCACTTTTGTGCTCCATTCGCCATACACAGTGCAAAGAGCACTTGCGTCTGATCCCAGCAAGGACAGTGTATTTTTACTGAAGAGAAGCTACTGTTCTTGTCAGTTTCCTAAGCAGAGTAGAACTAGATATGGCCCGTGTGTCAGAAGCACAGTGTTTTTCTTCTGAGAAAGCTCACTGTTCTGGCCCTATAGGAAACACAGTAGATTAGAAGAGTGCTCTTTTCTCAAAAGCAGAGTGTGTTTCTTGTAAGGCGAGCTAGTATTTGTTTTCAAGTCAGAAATGGAGTTGAACCACATGCAGTTTTTTGTCCTACGAGCAAGAGTTGTTTTCTGCTAAGAAGAGTCACTATTGCGCTTCCATTGCCATACACAGTGCAAAGAGCACTCGTTTCTTATCCCTGCAAGTACAGTGTATTGGACTGAAGAGAAGCTCCTGTTCTTGTCAGTTTCCTAAGCAGAGTTGAACTATATATGGCCCGTGTGTAGGAAGCACAGTTCTTTTGTTCTGAGCAAGCTCACTGTTCTGGCCCTATAGGAAACACAGGAGAGTAGAAGAGTGCTCTTCTCAAAAGCAGAGTGTGTTTCCTGTAGGGCGATCTAGTATTTGTTTCCCAGTCCTAAATGGAGTTGAATCACATGCAGTTTCTGGTCCTACGAGCAGGAGTTGTTTTCTGGTAAGAAGAGTCACTATTGTGCTCCCATTTCCATACACAGTGCAAATAGCACTCCCGTCTGTTCCCAGCAAGTACAGTGTATTGGATTGAAGAGAAGCTACTGTTCTCGTCAGTTTCCTAAGTGGAGTTGAACGAGACATGGCCCGTATGTCGGAAGTACAGTTCTTTGGTTCTGAGCAAGCTCACTGTTCTGGCCCTATAGGAAACACAGTAGATTAGAAGAGAGCTCTTTTCTCAAAAGCAGAGTGTGTTTCTTGTAAGGCAAGCTAGCATTTGTTTCCCAGACAGAAATGGAGTTGAATCACACGCAGTTTCTGGTCCTACGAGCAGGAGTTGTTTTCTGGTAAGAAGAGTCACTATTGTGCTCCATTTGCCATACACAGTGCAAATAGCACTCGCATCTGTTCCCAGCAAGTACAGTGTATTGGACTGAAGAGAAGCTACTGTTCTCGTCAGTTTTCTGTGGAGTTGAACTAGATATGGCCCGTAAGTCGGAAGCACAGTTCTTTTGTTCTGAGCAAGCTCACTGTTCTGGCCCTATAGGAAACACAGTAGATTAGAAGATTGCTCTTTTCTCAAAAGCAGAGTGTGTTTCTTGTAAGGCGAGCTAGTGTTTGTTTCCCAATTAGAAAAGTATTTGAATCACATGCAGTATCTGGTTCCATGAGCAAGAGTTGTTTTGTGGTAAAAAGAGTCACTTTTGTGCTCCATTCTCTATACACAGTGCAGAGCACTCGCGTCTGATCCCAGCAAGTACAGTGTATTGGACTGAAGAGAAGCTACTGTTCTTGTCAGTTTCCTAAGCAGAGTTGAACTAGATATGGCCCGTGTGTCGGAAGCACAGTTCTTTTGTTCTGAGGAAGCTCACTCTTCTGGCCCTATAGGAAACACAGTAGATTAGAATAGTGCTATATTCTCAAAAGCAGAGTGTGTTTCTTGTAAGGCGAGCTACTATTTGTTTCACAGTCAGAAATGGAGTTGAATCACATGTAGTTTCTGGTCCTAGGAGCAAGAGTTGTTTTCTGGTAAGAAGAGTCACTATTGTGCTCCCATTGCCATACACAGTGCAAATAGCACTCGCGTCTGTTCCCAGCAAGTGCAGTGTATTGGACTGAAGAGAAGCTACTGTTCTCGTCAGTTTCCTAAGTGGAGTTGAACTAGATATGGCTCGTATGTCGGAAGCACAGTTCTGTTGTTCTTAGCAAGCTCACTGTTCTGGCCCTATAGGAAACACAGTAGATTAGAAGAGCGCTCTTTTCTCAAAAGCAGAGTGTGTTTCTTGTTTGGCGAGCTAGTGTTTGTTTCCCAGTTAGAAATGGAGTTGAATCACATACAGTTTCAGGTCCTATGAGGAAGAGTTGTTTTCTGGTAAGAAGAGTCACTATTGCGCTCCCATTGCTATACACAGTGCAAATAGCACTCGAGTCTGTTCCCAGCAAGTACAGTGTATTGGACTGAAGAGAAGCTAGTGTTCTGGTCAGTTTCTTAAGTGGAGTTGAACTAGATATGGCCCGTACATCGGAAGCACAGTTCTTTTTTTCTGAGCAAGCTCACTCTTCTGGCCCTATAGGAAACACAGTAGATTAGAAGAGTGCTCTTTTCTCAAAAGCAGAGTGTGTTTCTTGTAAGGCGAGCTAGTATTTGTTTCCCAGTCAGAAATGGAGTTGAATCACATGCAGTTTCTGGTCCTACGAGCAAGAGTTGTTTTCTGGTAAGAAGAGTCACTATTGCGCTCCCATTTCCATACACAGTGCAAATAGCACTCACGTCTGTTCCCAGCAAGTACAGTGTATTGGACTGAAGAGAGGCTACTGTTCTTGTCAGTTTCCTAAGTGGAGTTGAACTAGATATGGCCCGTACGTTGGAAGCACAGTTCTTTTCTTCTGAGCAAATTCACTGTTCTGGCCCTATGGGAAACACAATAGATTAGAAGAGTGCTCTTTTCTCAAAAGCAGAGTGTGTTTCTTGTAAGGCGAGCTAGTGTTTGTTTCCCAGTCCTAAATGGAGTTGAATGACATGCAGTTTCTGGTCCTACGCGCAAGAGTTGTTTTCTGGTAAGAAGAGTCACTATTGTGCTCCCATTGCCATACACAGTGCAAATAGCACTCTCGTCTGTTCCCAGCAAGTACAGTGTTTTGGACTGAAGAGAAGCTACTGTTCTCGTCAGTTTCCTAAGTGGAGTTGAACTAGATATGGCCCATACTTCAGAAGCACAGTTCTTTTGTTCTGAGCAAGCTCAGTGTTCTGGCCCTATAGGAAACACAGTAGATTAGAAGAGTGCTCTTTTCTCAAAAGCAGAGTGTGTTTCTTGTAAGGTAAGCTAGTGTTTGTTTCCCAATCAGTAAAAGATTTGAATCACATGCAGTTTCTGGTCCTATGAGCAAGAGTTGTTTTGTGGTAAAAAGGGTCACTTTTGTGCTCCATTCGCCATACACAATGCAAAGAGCACTCGCGTCTGATCCCAGCAAGTACAGTGTATTGTATTGAAGAGAAGCTACTGTTCTTGTCAGTTTCCTAAGCAGAGTTGAACTAGTTATGGCCCGTGTGTCGGAAATACAGTGCTTTTGTTCTGAGCAAGCCACTCTTCTGGCCCTATAGGAAACACAGGAGAGTAGAAGAGTGCTCTTTTCTCAAAAGCAGAGTGTGTTTCTTGTAAGGCGAGCTAGTGTTTGTTTCCCAGTCCTATATGGAGTTGAATCACATGCAGTTTCTTGTCCTACGAGCAAGAGTTGTTTTCTGGTAAGAAGAGTCACTATTGCGCTCCCATTGCCATACACAGTGCAAATAGCACTCATGTCTGTTCCCAGAAAGTACAGTGTATTGCACTGAAGAGAAGCTACTGTTGTCGTCAGTTTCCTAAGTGGAGTTGAACTAGATATGGCCCGTATGTCGGAAGCACAGTTCTTTTGTTCTGAGCAAGCTCACTCTTCTGGCCCTATAGGAAACACAGTAGATTAGAAGAGTGTTCTTCTCAAAAGCAGAGTGTGTTTCTTGTAAGGCGAGCTAGTGTTTGTTTCGCAATCAGAAAAGGACTTGAATCACATGCAGTTTGTGGTCCTATGAGCAAGAGTTGTTTTGTGTTAAAAAGAGTCACTTTTGTGCTCCATTCGCCATACACAGTGCAAAGAGCACTCGCGTCTGTTCCCAGCAAGTACAGTGTATTGGACTGAAGAGAAGCTTCTGTTCTTGTCAGTTTCCTAAGCAGAGTTGAACTAGATATGTCCCGTGTGTCGGAAGCACAGTGCTTTTGTTCTGAGCAAGCTCACTGTTCTGGCCCTATAGGAAACACAGTAGATTAGAAGAGTGCTCTTTTCTCAAAAGCAGAGTGTGTCTTGTTTGGCAAGCTACTATTTTTTTCTTAGTCAGAAATGGAGTTGAATCACATACAGTTTCTGGTCCTACGAGCAAGAGTTGTTTTCTGGTAAGAAGAGTCCCTATTGCGCTCCCATTGCCATACACAGTGCAAATAGCACTCGCGTCTGTTCCCAGCAATTACAGTGTATTGGACTGAAGAGAAGCTACTGTTCTCGTCAGTTTCTTAAGTGGAGTTGAACTAGATATGGCCCTTACATCGGAAGCACAGTTCTGTTGTTCTGAGCAAGCTCACTGTTCTGGCCCTATAGGAAACACAGTAGATTAGAAGAGTGCTCTTTTCTCAAAAGCAGAGTGTGTTTCTTGTAAGGCGAGGTAGTATTTGTTTCCCAGACAGAAATGGAGTTGAATCACATGCAGTTTCTGGTCCTACGAGCAAGAGTTGTTTTCTGGTAAGAAGAGTCACTATTGTGCTCCATTAGCCATACACAGTGCAAATAGCACTCGCATCTGTTCCCACCAAGTACAGTGTATTGGACTGAAGAGAAGCTACTGTTCTTGTCAGTTTCCTAAGCAGAGTTGAACTAGATATGGCCCGTGTGTCGGAAGCACAGTTCTTTTATTCTGAGCAAGCTCACTGTTCTGGCCCTATAGGAAACACAGTACATTAGAAGAGTGCTCTTTTCTCAAAAGCAGAGTGTGTTTCTTGTAAGGCGAGCTAGTGTTTGTTTCCAGTTCTAAATGGAGTTGAATCACATGCAGTTTCTGGTCCTACTAGCAAGAATTGTTTTCTGGTAAGAAGAGTCACTATTCTGCTCCCATTGCCATACAAAGTGCAAATAGCACTCGCGTATCTTCCCAGCAAATACAGTGTATTGGACTGAAGAGAAGCTACTGTTCTCGTCAGTTTCCTAGGTGGAGTTGAACTAGATATGGCCCGTATGTCAGAAGCACAGTTCTTTTGTTCTGAGCAAGCTCACTGTTCTGGCCCTATAGGAAACACAGGAGAGTAGAAGAGTGCTCTTTTCTCAAAAGCAGAGTGTGTTTCTTGTAAGGCGAGCTAGTGTTTGTTTCCCAGTCCTATATGGAGTTGAATCACATGCAGTTTCTTGTCCTACAAGCAAGAGTTGTTTTCTGCTAAGAAGAGTCACTATTGCGCTCCCATTGCCATACACAGTACAAATAGCACTCGCGTCTGTTCCCAGCAAGTACAGTGTATTGGACTGAAGAGAAGCTACTGTTCTCGTCAGTTTATTAAGTGGAGTTGAACTAGATATGGCCCGTATATGGGAAGCACAGTTCTTTTGTTCTGAGCAAGCTCACTGTTCTGGCCATATAGGAAACACAGTAGATTAGAAGAGTGCTCTTTTCTCAAAAGCAGAGTGTGTTTGTTGTAAGGCGAGCTAGTATATGTTTCCCAGTCAGAAATGGAGTTGAATCACATGAAGTTTCTGGTCCTACGAGCAAGAGTTGTTTTCTGGTAAGAAGAGTCAGTATTGTGCTCCCATTGCCTTACACAGTGCAAATAGCTCGCGCATCTATTCACAGCAAGTACAGTGTATTGGACTGAGGAGAAGCTACTGTTCTCGTCAGTTTCCTAAGTTGAGTTGAACTAGATATGGCCCATACTTCGGAAGCACTGTTCTTTTCTTCTGAGCAAGGTCAATGTTCTGGCCCTATAGGAAACACAGTAGATTAGAAGAGTGCTCTTTTCTCAAAAGCAGAGTGTGTTTCTTGTAAGGCGAGCTACTATTTGTTTCCCAGTCAGAAATGGAGCTGAATCACATGTAGTTTCTGGTCCTACGAGCAAGAGTTGTTTTCTGGTAAGAAGAGTCACTATTGTGCTTCCATTGCCATACACAGTGCAAATAGCACTCGCGTCTGTTCCCAGCTAGTACAGTGTATTGGACTGAAGAGAAGCTACTGTTCTTGTCAGTTTCCTAAGTTGAGTTGAACTAGATATGGCCCGTATGTCGGAAGCACAGTTCTGTTGTTCTGAGCAAGCTCACTGTTCTGGCCCTATAGGAAACACAGTAGATTAGAAGTGTGCTCTTTTCTCAAAAGCAGAGTGTGTTTCTTGTAAGGCGAGCTAGTGTTTGTTTCCCAATCAGAAAAGGATTTGAATCACATGCAGTTTCTGGTCCTATGAGCAAGAGATGTTGTGTGGTAAAAATAGTCACTTTTGTGCTCCATTCGCCATACACAGTGCAAAGAGCACTCGCATCTGTTCCCAGCAAGTACAGTGTATTGGACTTAAGAGAAGCTACTGTTCTTGTCAGTTTCCTAAGCAGAGTTGAACTAGATATGGCCCGTGTGTCGGAAGCACAGTTCTTTTATTCTGAGCAAGCTCACTGTTCTGGCCCTATAGGAAACACAGTAGATTAGAAGAGTGCTCTTTTCTCAAAAGCAGAGTGTGTTTCTTGTAAGGCGAGCTAGTGTTTGTTTCCCAGTTCTAAATGGAGTTGAATCACATGCAGTTTCTGGTCCTACGAGCAAGAATTGTTTTCTGGTAAGAAGAGTCACTATTGTGCTCCCATTGCCATACAAAGTGCAAATAGCACTCGCGTCTCTTCCCAGCAAATACAGTGTATTGGACTGAAGAGAAGCTACTGTTCTCGTCAGTTTCCTAAGTGAAGTTGAACTAGATATGGATCGTAAGTCAGAAGCACAGTTCTTTTGTTCTGAGCAAGGTCACTGTTTTGGCCCTTTAGGAAACACAGTAGATTAGAAGAGTGTTCTTATCTCAAAGCAGAGTGTGTTTCTTGTAAGGCGAGCTACTGTTTGTTTCCCAGTCCTATATGGAGTTGAATCACATGCAGTTTCTGGTCCTACGAGCAAAAGTTTTTTCTGGTAAGAAGAGTCACTATTGCGCTCCCATTGCCATGCACAGTGCAAATAGCACTTGTGACTGTTCCCAGCAAGTACAGTGTATTGGACTGAAGAGAAGCTACTGTTCTTGTCAGTTTCCTAAGTGGAGTTGAACTAGATATGGCCCGTACGTGGGAAGCAAAGTTCTTTTCTTCTGAGCAAGCTCACTGTTCTGGCCCTATAGGAAACACAGTAGATTAGAAGAGTGCTCTTTTCTCAAAAGCAGAGAGTGTTTCTTGTAAGGCGAGCTAGTATTTGTTTCCCAGTCAGAAATGTAGTTGAATCACATGCAGTTTCTTGGCCTACGAGCAGGAGTTGTTTTATGGTAAGAAGAGTCACTTTTGTGCTCCATTTGCCATGCACAGTGCAAAGAGCACTGGCGTCTTTTCCCAGCAAGTACAGTGTATTGGACTGAAGAGAAGCTACTGTTTTCGTCAGTTTTCTAAGTGGAGTTGAACTAGATATGGCCTGTATGTTGGAAGCACAGTTCTTTTCTTCTGAGCAAGCTCACTGTTCTGGCCCTATAGGAAACACAGGAGAGTAGAAGAGTGCTCTTTTTTCAAATGCAGAGTGTGTTTCTTGTAAGGCGAGCTAGTATTTGTTTCCCAGTCAGAAATGGAGTTAAATTACATGCAGTTTCTTGTCCTACAAGCAGGAGTTGTTTTCTGGTAATAAGAGTCACTTTTGCGCTCCATTGCCATACACAGTGCAAATGGCACTCGCATCTGTTCCCAGCAAGTACTGTGTATTGGACTGAAGAGAAGCTACTGTTCTCGTCAGTTTCCTAAGTGGAGTTGAACTAGATATGGCCCGTATGTCGGAAGCACAGTTCTGTTGTTCTGAGCAAGCTCACTGTTCTGGCCCTATAGGAAACACAGTAGATTAGAAGAGTGCTCTTTTCTCAAAAGCAGAGTGTGTTTCTTGTAAGGCGAGCTAGTGTTTGTTTCCCAGTTCTAAATGGAGTTGAATCACATGCAGTTTCTGGTCCTACGAGCAAGAATTGTTTTCTGGTAAGAAGAGTCACTATTGTGCTCCCATTGCCATACAAAGTGCAAATAGCACTCGCGTATCTTCCCAGCAAATACAGTGTATTGGACTGAAGAGAAGCTACTGTTCTCGTCAGTTTCCTAAGTGGAGTTGAACTAGATATGGCCCGTATGTCAGAAGCACAGTTCTTTTGTTCTGAGCAAGCTCACTGTTCTGGCCCTATAGGAAACACAGGAGAGTAGAAGAGTGCTCTTTTCTCAAAAGCAGAGTGTGTTTCTTGTAAGGCGAGCTAGTGTTTGTTTCCCAGTCCTATATGGAGTTGAATCACATGCAGTTTCTTGTCCTACAAGCAAGAGTTGTTTTCTGCTAAGAAGAGTCACTATTGCGCTCCCATTGCCATACACAGTGCAAATAGCACTCGCGTCTGTTCCCAGAAGTACAGTGTATTGGACTGAAGAGAAGCTACTGTTCTCGTCAGGTTTATTAAGTGGAGTTGAACTAGATATGGCCCGTATATCGGAAGCACAGTTCTTTTGTTCTGAGCAAGCTCACTCTTCTGGCCCTATAGGAAACACAGTAGATTAGAAGAGTGCTCTTTCTCAAAAGCAGAGTGTGTTTCTTGTAAGGCGAGCTAGTGTTTGTTTCCCAGTCCTATATGGAGTTGAATCACATGCAGTTTCTTGTCCTACAAGCAAGAGTTGTTTTCTGCTAAGAAGAGTCACTATTGCGCTCCCATTGCCATACACAGTGCAAATAGCACTCGCGTCTGTTCCCAGCAAGTACAGTGTATTGGACTGAAGAGAAGCTATTGTTCTCGTCAGTTTATTAAGTGGAGTTGAACTAGATATGGCCCGTATATCGGAAGCACAGTTCTTTTGTTCTGAGCAAGCTCACTCTTCTGGCCCTATAGGAAACACAGTAGATTAGAAGAGTGCTCTTTCTCAAAAGCAGAGTGTGTTTCTTGTAAGGCGAGCTAGTGTTTGTTTCCCAATCAGAAAAGGATTTGAATCACATGCAGTTTCTGGTCCTACGAGCAAGAGTTGTTTTGTGTTAAAAAGAGTCACTTTTGTGCTCCATTCGCCATGCACAGTGCAAAGAGCACTGGCGTCTGTTCCCAGCAAGTACAGTGTATTGGACTGAAGAGAAGCTACTGTTCTCTTCAGTTTACTAAGTGGAGTTGAACTAGATTGGCCTGTACGTTGGAAGCACAGTTCTTTTGTTCTGAGCAAGCTCACTGTTCTGGCCATATAGGAAACACAGTAGATTAGAAGAGTGCTCTTTTCTCAAAAGCAGAGTGTGTTTGTTGTAAGGCGAGCTAGTATTTGTTTCCCAGTCAGAAATGGAGTTGAATCACATGCAGTTTCTGGTCCTATGAGCAAGAGTTGTTTTCTGGTAAGAAGAGTCAGTATTGTGCTCCCATTGACTTACACAGTGCAAATAGCTCTCGCATCTGTTCCCAGCAAGTACAGTGTATTGGACTGAGGAGAAGCTACTGTTCTTGTCAGTTTCCTAAGTTGAGTTGAACTAGATATGGCCCGTACTTCGGAAGCACTGTTCTTTTCTTCTGAGCAAGCTCACTGTTCTGGCCCTATAGGAAACACAGTAGATTGGAAGAGTGCTCTTTTCTCAAAAGCAGAGTGTGTTTCTTGTAAGGCGAGCTACTATTTGTTTCCCAGTCAGAAATGGAGTTGTATCACATGTAGTTTCTGGTCCTATGAGCAAGAGTTGTTTTCTGGTAAGAAGAGTCACTATTGTGCTTCCATTGCCATACACAGTGCAAATAGCACTCGCGTCTGTTCCCAGCAAGTACAGTGTATTGGACTGAAGAGAAGCTACTGTTCTTGTCAGTTTCCTAAGCAGAGTTGAACTAGATATGGCCCGTATGTCGGAAGCACAGTTCTTTTGTTCTGAGCAAGCTCACTGTTCTGGCCCTATAGGAAACACAGTAGATTAGAAGAGTGCTCTTTTCTCAAAAGCAGAGTGTGTTTCTTGTAAGGCGAGCTAGGGTTTGTTTCCCAATCAGAAAAGGATTTGAATCACATGCAGTTTCTGGTCCTACGAGCAAGAGTTGTTTTGTGGTAAAAAGAGACACTTTTGTGCTCCATTTGCCATGCACAGTGCAAAGAGCACTCGCGTCTGTTCCCAGCAAGTACAGTGTATTGTACTGAAGAGAAGCTACTGTTCTTGTCAGTTTCCTACGTGGAGTTGAACTAGATATGGCTTGTAAGACGGAAGCACAGTTCTTTTGTTCTGAGCAAGCTCACTGTTCTGGCCCTACAGGAAACACAGTAGATTAGAAGAGTGCTCTTTTCTCAAAAGCAGAGTGTGTTTCTTGTAAGGCGAGCTAGTGTTTGTTTCCCAGTCCTATATGGAGTTGAATCACATGCAGTTTCTTGTCCTACGAGCAAGAGTTGTTTTCTGGTAAGAAGAGACACTATTGAGCTCCCATTGCCATACACAGTGCAAATAGCACTCGCGTGTGTTCCCAGCAAGTACAGTGTATTTTACTGAAGAGAAGCTACTGTTCTCGTCAGTTTCCTAAGTGGAGTTGAACTAGATATGGCCCGTATGTCAGAAGCACAGTTCTGTTGTTCTGAGCAAGCTCACTGTTCTGGCCCTATAGGAAACACAGTAGATTAGAAGAGTGCTCTTTTCTCAAAAGCAGAGTGTGTTTCTTGTAAGGCGAGCTAGTGTTTGTTTCCCAATCAGAAAAGGATTTGAATCACATGCAGTTTCTGGTCCTACGAGCAAGAGTTGTTTTGTGTTAAAAAGAGTCACTTTTGTGCTCCATTCGCCATGCACAGTGCAAAGAGCACTGGCGTCTGTTCCCAGCAAGTACAGTGTATTGGACTGAAGAGAAGCTACTGTTCTCTTCAGTTTACTAAGTGGAGTTGAACTAGATTGGCCTGTACGTTGGAAGCACAGTTCTTTTGTTCTGAGCAAGCTCACTGTTCTGGCCATATAGGAAACACAGTAGATTAGAAGAGTGCTCTTTTCTCAAAAGCAGAGTGTGTTTGTTGTAAGGCGAGCTAGTATTTGTTTCCCAGTCAGAAATGGAGTTGAATCACATGAAGTTTCTGGTCCTACGAGCAAGAGTTGTTTTCTGGTAAGAAGAGTCAGTATTGTGCTCCCATTGCCTTACACAGTGCAAATAGCTCTCGCATCTGTTCACAGCAAGTACAGTGTATTGGACTGAGGAGAAGCTACTGTTCTCGTCAGTTTCCTAAGTTGAGTTGAACTAGATATGGCCCATACTTCGGAAGCACTGTTCTTTTCTTCTGAGCAAGGTCAATGTTCTGGCCCTATAGGAAACACAGTAGATTAGAAGAGTGCTCTTTTCTCAAAATCAGAGTGTGTTTCTTGTAAGGCGAGCTACTATTTGTTTCCCAGTCAGAAATGGAGTTGAATCACATGTAGTTTCTGGTCCTACGAGCAAGAGTTGTTTTCTGGTAAGAAGAGTCACTATTGTGCTTCCATTGCCATACACAGTGCAAATAGCACTCGCGTCTGTTCCCAGCAAGTACAGTGTATTGGACTGAAGAGAAGCTACTGTTCTTGTCAGTTTCCTAAGTTGAGTTGAACTAGATATGGCCCGTATGTCGGAAGCACAGTTCTGTTGTTCTGAGCAAGCTCACTGTTCTGGCCCTATAGGAAACACAGTAGATTAGAAGTGTGCTCTTTTCTCAAAAGCAGAGTTTGTTTCTTGTAAGGCGAGCTAGTGTTTGTTTCCCAATCAGAAAAGGATTTGAATCACATGCAGTTTCTGGTCCTATGAGCAAGAGATGTTTTGTGGTAAAAATAGTCACTTTTGTGCTCCATTCGCCATACACAGTGCAAAGAGCACTCGCATCTGTTCCCAGCAAGTACAGTGTATTGGACTTAAGAGAAGCTACTGTTCTTGTCAGTTTCCTAAGCAGAGTTGAACTAGATATGGCCCGTGTGTCGGAAGCACAGTTCTTTTATTCTGAGCAAGCTCACTGTTCTGGCCCTATAGGAAACACAGTAGATTAGAAGAGTGCTCTTTTCTCAAAAGCAGAGTGTGTTTCTTGTAAGGCGAGCTAGTGTTTGTTTCCCAGTTCTAAATGGAGTTGAATCACATGCAGTTTCTGGTCCTACGAGCAAGAATTGTTTTCTGGTAAGAAGAGTCACTATTGTGCTCCCATTGCCATACAAAGTGCAAATAGCACTCGCGTCTCTTCCCAGCAAATACAGTGTATTGGACTGAAGAGAAGCTACTGCTCTCGTCAGTTTCCTAAGTGAAGTTGAACTAGATATGGCCCGTAAGTCAGAAGCACAGTTCTTTTGTTCTGAGCAAGGTCACTGTTTTGGCCCTTTAGGAAACACAGTAGATTAGAAGAGTGTTCTTATCTCAAAAGCAGAGTGTGTTTCTTGTAAGGCGAGCTACTGTTTGTTTCCCAGTCCTATATGGAGTTGAATCACATGCAGTTTCTGGTCCTACGAGCAAGAGTTTTTTCTGGTAAGAAGAGTCACTATTGCGCTCCCATTGCCATGCACAGTGCAAATAGCACTTGTGACTGTTCCCAGCAAGTACAGTGTATTGGACTGAAGAGAAGCTACTGTTCTCGTCAGTTTCCTAAGTGGAGTTGAACTAGATATGGCCCGTACGTGGGAAGCAAAGTTCTTTTCTTCTGAGCAAGCTCACTGTTCTGGCCCTATAGGAAACACAGTAGATTAGAAGAGTGCTCTTTTCTCAAAAGCAGAGTGTGTTTCTTGTAAGGCGAGCTAGTATTTGTTTCCCAGTCAGAAATGTAGTTGAATCACATGCAGTTTCTTGGCCTACGAGCAGGAGTTGTTTTATGGTAAGAAGAGTCACTTTTGTGCTCCATTTGCCATGCACAGTGCAAAGAGCACTGGCGTCTTTTCGAGCAAGTACAGTGTATTGGACTGAAGAGAAGCTACTGTTTTCGTCAGTTTCCTAAGTGGAGTTGAACTAGATATGGCCTGTATGTTGGAAGCACAGTTCTTTTCTTCTGAGCAAGCTCACTGTTCTGGCCCTATAGGAAACACAGGAGAGTAGAAGAGTGCTCTTTTTTCAAATGCAGAGTGTGTTTCTTGTAAGGCGAGCTAGTATTTGTTTCCCAGTCTGAAATGGAGTTAAATTACATGCAGTTTCTTGTCCTACAAGCAGGAGTTGTTTTCTGGTAATAAGAGTCACTTTTGCGCTCCCATTGCCATACACAGTGCAAATGGCACTCGCATCTGTTCCCAGCAAGTACTGTGTATTGGACTGAAGAGAAGCTACTGTTCTTGTCAGTTTCCTAAGTGGAGTTGAACTAGATATGGCCCGTATGTCGGAAGCACAGTTCTGTTGTTCTGAGCAAGCTCACTGTTCTGGCCCTATAGGAAACACAGTAGATTAGAAGAGTGCTCTTTTCTCAAAAGCAGAGTGTGTTTCTTGTAAGGCGAGCTAGTGTTTGTTTCCCAATCAGAAAAGGATTTGAATCACATGCAGTTTCTGGTCCTATGAGCAAGAGTTGTTTTGTGGTAAAAATAGTCACTTTTGTGGTCCATTCTCCATACACAGTGCAAAGAACACTCGCGTCTGTTCCCAGCAAGTACAGTGTATTGGACTGAAGAGAAGCTACTGTTCTTGTCAGTTTCCTAAGCAGAGTTGAAGTAGATATGGCCCGTGTGTCGGAAGCACAGTTCTTTTATTCTGAGCAAGCTCACTGTTCTGGCCCTATAGGAAACACAGTAGATTAGAAGAGTGCTCTTTTCTCAAAGGCAGAGTGTGTTTCTTGTAGGGCGAGCTAGTATTTGTTTCCCAGTCAGAAATGGAGTTGAATCACATGCAGTTTCTGGTCCTATGAGCAAGAGTTGTTTTCTGCTAAGAAGAGTCACTATTGCGCTCCCATTGCCATACACAGTGCAAATAGCACTCGCGTCTGTTCCCAGCAAGTACAGTGTATTGGACTGAAGAGAAGCTACTGTTCTTGTCAGTTTCCTAAGCAGAGTTGAACTAGATATGGCCCGTGTGTAGGAAGCACAGTGCTTTTGTTCTGAGCAAGCTCACTGTTCTGGCCCTATGGGAAACACAGGAGAGTAGAAGAGTGCTCTTTTCTCAAAAGCAGAGTGTGTTTCTTGTAAGGCGAGCTAGTGTTTGTTTCCCAATCAGAAAAGGATTGAATCACCTGCAGTTTCTGGTCCTATGAGCAAGAGTTGTTTTGTGGTAAAAATAGTCACTTTTGTGCTCCATTCGCCATACACAGTGCAAAGAGCACTCGCGTCTGTTTCCAGCAAGTACAGAATATTGGACTGAAGAGAAGCTACTGTTCTTGTCAGTTTCCTAAGCAGAGTTGAACTAGATATGTCCCGAGTGTGGGAAGCACAGTGCTTTTGTTCTGAGCAAGCTCACTGTTCTGGCCTTTAGGAAACACAGTAGATTAGAAGAGTGCTCTTTTCTCAAAGGCAGAGTGTGTTTCTTGTAAGGTGAGCTAGTATTTCTTTCCCAGTCAGAAATGGAGTTGAATCACATGCAGTTTCTGGTCCTACGAGGAGGAGTTGTTTTCTGGAAAGAAGAGTCACTATTGCGCTCCCATTGCCATACACAGTGCAAATAGCACTGGCGTCTGTTCCCAGCAAGTACAGTGTATTGGACTGAAGAGAAGCTACTGTTCTCGTCAGTTTCCTAAGCAGAGTTGAACTAGATATGGCCCGTATGTCAGAAGCACAGTTCTTTTGTTCTGAGCAAGCTCACTGTTTTGACACTTTAGGAAACACAGTAGATTAGAAGAGTGCTCTTTTCTCAAAAGCAGAGTGTGTTTCTTGAAAGGCGAGCAACTATTTGTTTCCCAGTCAGAAATGGAGTTGAATCACATCCAGTTTCTGGTCCTATGAGCAAGAGTTGTTTTCTGGTAAGAAGAGTCACTATTGCGCTCCCATTGCCATACACAGTGCAAAGAGCACTGGCGTCTGTTCCCAGCAAGTACAATGTATTGGACTGAAGAGAAGCTACTGTTCTTGTCAGTTTCCTAAGCAGAGTTGAACTAGATATGGCCCGTGTGTAGGAAGCACAGTGCTTTTGTTCTGAGCAAGCTCACTGTTCTGGCCCTGTAGGAAACACAGGAGAGTAGAAGAGTGCTCTTTTCTCAAAAGCAGAGTGTGTTTCTTGTAAGGCGAGCTAGTGTTTGTTTCCCAATCAGAAAAGGATTTGAATCACCTGCAGTTTCTGGTCCTATGAGCAAGAGTTGTTTTGTGGTAAAAATAGTCACTTTTGTGCTCCATTCGCCATACACAGTGCAAAGAGCACTCGCGTCTGTTTCCAGCAAGTACAGAATATTGGACTGAAGAGAAGCTACTGTTCTTGTCAGTTTCCTAAGCAGAGTTGAACTAGATATGTCCCGAGTGTGGGAAGCACAGTGCTTTTGTTCTGAGCAAGCTCACTGTTCTGGCCTTTAGGAAACACAGTAGATTAGAAGAGTGCTCTTTTCTCAAAGGCAGAGTGTGTTTCTTGTAAGGTGAGCTAGTATTTCTTTCCCAGTCAGAAATGGAGTTGAATCACATGCAGTTTCTGGTCCTATGAGGAGGAGTTGTTTTCTGGAAAGAAGAGTCACTATTGCGCTCCCATTGCCATACACAGTGCAAATAGCACTGGCGTCTGTTCCCAGCAAGTACAGTGTATTGGACTGAAGAGAAGCTACTGTTCTCGTCAGTTTCCTAAGTTGAGTTGAACTAGATATGGCCCGTATGTCAGGAGCACAGTTCTTTTGTTTGAGCAAGCTCACTGTTTTGGCCCTTTAGGAAACACAGTAGATTAGAAGAGTGCTCTTTTCTCAAAAGCAGAGTGTGTTTCTTGTAAGGCGAGCTACTATTTGTTTCCCAGTCAGAAATGGAGTTGAATCACATGCAGTTTCTGGTCCTACGAGCAAGAGTTGTTTTCTGGTAAGAAGAGTCACTATTGGGCTCCCATTGCCATACACAGTGCAAAGAGCACTGGCGTCTGTTCCCAGCAAGTACAATGTATTGTAGTGAAGAGAAGCTACTGTTCTTGTCAGTTTCCTAAGCAGAGTTGAACTAGATATGGCCCGTGTGTAGGAAGCACAGTGCTTTTGTTCTGAGCAAGCTCACTGTTCTGGCCCTGTAGGAAACACAGTAGATTAGAAGAGTGCTCTTTTCTCAAAAGCAGAGTGTGTTTCTTGTAAGGCGAGCTAGTGTTTGTTTCCCAATCAGAAAAGGATTTGAATCACATGCAGTTTCTGGTCCGATGAGCAAGAGTTGTTTTGTGGTAAAAATAGTCACTTTTGTGCTCCATTCGCCATACACAGTGCAAAGAGCACTCGCGTCTGTTGCCAGCAAGTACAGTGTATTGTACTGAAGAGAAGCTACTGTTCTTGTCAGTTTCCTAAGAGAGTTGAACTAGATATGTCCCGTGTGTCGGAAGCACAGTGCTTTTGTTCTGAGCAAGCTCACTGTTCTGGCCCTATAGGAAACACAGTAGATTAGAAGAGTGCTCTTTTCTCAAAAGCAGAGTGTGTTTCTTGTAAGGCGAGCTACTATTTGTTTCCCAGTCAGAAATGGAGTTGAATCACATACAGTTTCTCGTCCTACGAGCAAGAGTTGTTTTCTGATAAAAAGAGTCACTATTGCGCTCCCACGCCATACACAGTGCAAAGAGCACTGGCGTCTGTTCCCAGCAAGTACAGTGTATTGGACTGAAGAGAAGCTACTGTTCTTGTCAGTTTCCTAAGTGGAGTTGAACTAGATATGGCTTGTAAGACGGAAGCACAGTTCTTTTGTTCTGAGCAAGCTCACTGTTCTGGCCCTACAGGAAACACAGTAGATTAGAAGAGTGCTCTTTTCTCAAAAGCAGAGTGTGTTTCTTGTAAGGCGAGCTAGTGTTTGTTTCCCAGTCCTATATGGAGTTGAATCACATGCAGTTTCTTGTCCTACGAGCAAGAGTTGTTTTCTGGTAAGAAGAGACACTATTGAGCTCCCATTGCCATACACAGTGCAAATAGCACTCGCGTGTGTTCCCAGCAAGTACAGTGTATTGGACTGAAGAGAAGATACTGTTCTCGTCAGTTTCCTAAGTGGAGTTGAACTAGATATGGCCCGTATGTCGGAACCACAGTTCTGTTGTTCTGAGCAAGCTCACTGTTCTGGCCCTATAGGAAACACAGTAGATTAGAAGAGGGCTCTTTTCTCAAAAGCAGAGTGTGTTTCTTGTAAGGCGAGCTAGTGTTTGTTTCCCAATCAGAAAAGGATTTGAATCACATGCAGTTTCTGGTCCTATGAGCAAGAGTTGTTTTGTGGTAAAAATAGTCACTTTTGTGCTCCATTCGCCATACACAGTGCAAAGAGCACTCGCGTCTGTTCCCAGCAAGTACAGTGTATTGGACTGAAGAGAAGCTACTGTTCTAGTCAGTTTCCTAAGTGGAGTTGAACTAGATATGGCCCGTATGTTGGAAGCACAGTTCTTTTGTTCTGAGCAAGCTCACTGCTCTGGCCCTATAGGAAACACAGTAGATTAGAAGAGTGCTCTTTTCTCAAAAGCAGAGTGTGTTTCTTGAAAGGCGAGCTAGTATTTGTTTCCCAGTCAGAAATGGAGTTGAGTCACATGCAGTTTCTTGTCCTACGAGCAAGAGTTGTTTTCTGGTAAGAAGAGTCGCTATTGTGCTCCCATTGCCATACACAGTGCAAATACCACTGGCTTCTGTTCCCACAAAGTACAGTGTATTGGACTGAAGAGAAGCTACTGTTCTCGTCAGGTTCCTAAGCAGAGTTGAACTAGATATGGCCCATGTGTGTGAAAGCACAGTTCTTTTGTTCTGAGCAAGCTCACTGTTCTGGCCCTATAGAAAAACACAGAATAGAAGAAGAGTGCTCTTTTCTCAAAAGCAAGTGTGTTTCTTGTAAGGCGAGCTAGTGTTTGTTTCCCAATCCTAAATGGAGGGGAATCACATGCAGTTTCTTGTCCTATGAGTAAGAGTTGTTTTCTGGTAAGAAAAGTCACTATTGCACTCCCTTTGCCATACACAGTGCAAATAGCACTGGCATCTGTTCCCAGCAAGTACAGTGTATTGGACTGAAGAGAAGCTACTGTTCTCGTCAGTTTCCTAAGTGGAGTTGAACTAGATATGGCCCGTAATTCGGAAGCACAGTTCTTTTGTTCTGAGCAAGCTCACTCTTCTGGCCCTATAGGAAACACAGTAGATTAGAAGAGTGCTCTTTTCTCAAAAGCAGAGTGTGTTTCTTGTAAGGCGAGCTAGCGTTTGTTTCTAAGTTCTAAACGGAGTTGAAACACATGCAGTTTCTGGTCCTACGAGTAAGAGTTGTTTTCTGCTAAGAAGAGTATTATGCTCCCTTTGCCATATACTGTGCAAATAGCACTCGCGTCTGCTCCCAGCAAGTACAGTGTATTGGACTGAAGAGAAGCTACTGTTCTCATCAGTTTTCTAAGTGGAGTTGAACTAGATATGTCCCGTACGTCAGAAGCACAGTTCTTTTGTTCTGAGCAAGCTCACTGTTCTGGCCCTATAGGAAACACAGGAGAATAGAAGAGTGCTCTTCCCAAAAGAAGAGTGTGTTTCTTGTAAGGCGAGCTAGTATTTGTTTCCCAGTCCTAAATGGAGTTGAATCACATGCAGTTTCTTGTCCTGCAAGCAAGAGTTGTTTTCTGGTAAGAAGAGTCACTATTGTGCTCCCATTGCCATACACAGTGCAAATAGCACTCGCATCTGTTCCCAGCAAGTACAGTGTATTGGACTGAAGAGAAGCTACTATTCTCGTCAGTTTCCTAAGTGGAGTTGAACGAGATATGGCCTGTATGTCGGAAGCACAGTTCTTTTGTTCTGAGCAAGCTTACTGTTCTGGCCCTATAGGAAACACAGAAGATTAGAAGAGTGCTCTTTTCTCAAAAGCAGAGTGTTTTTCTTGTAAGGCGAGCTAGTATTTGTTTCCCAGTCAGAAATGTAGTTGAATCACATGCAGTTTCTGGTCCTACGAGCAGGAGTTGTTTTCTGGTAAGAAGAGTCACTATTGTGCTCCCATTTCCATACACAGTACAAATAGCACTCGCGTCTGTTCCCAGCAAGTACATTGTATTGGACTGAAGAGAAGCTACTGTTCTTGTCAGTTTCCTAAGTGGAGTTGAACTAGATATGGCCCATACGTCGGAAGCACAGTTCTTTTGTTCTGAGCAAGCTCACTGTTCTGGCCCTGTTGGAAACACAGTAGATTAGAAGAGTGCTCTTTTCTCAAAAGCAGAGTGTGTTTCTTGTAAGGCGAGCTAGAATTTGTTTCCCAGTCAGAAATGAAGTTGAATCACATGCAGTTTCTTGTACTACGAGCAAGAGTTGTTTTCTGCTGAGAAGAGTCACTATTGAGCTCCCATTGCCATACACAGTGCAAATAGCACTCGCGTCTGTTCCCAGCAAGTACAG
Source organism: Peromyscus eremicus (assembly GCF_949786415.1). Lineage (NCBI taxonomy): Eukaryota > Metazoa > Chordata > Mammalia > Rodentia > Cricetidae > Peromyscus > Peromyscus eremicus. Next base: position 326,657 of record NW_026734409.1, read on the forward strand.
TGTATTGGACTGAAGAGAAGCTACTGTTCTTTTCAGTTTCCTAAGCAGAGTTGAAGTAGATATGGCCCGTGTGTGTAGGAAGCACAGTTCTTTTGTTCTGAGCAAGCTCACTGTTCTGGCCCTATAGGAAACACAGTAGATTAGAAGAGTGCTCTTTTCTCAAAAGCAGAGTGTGTTTCTTGTAAGGCGAGCTAGTGTTTGTTTCCCAATCAGAAAAGGATTTGAATCACATGCAGTTTCTGGTCCTATGAGCAAGAGTTGTTTTGTGTTAAAAAGAGTCACATTTGTGCTCCATTAGCGATACACAGTGCAAATAGCACTCGCGTCTGTTGCCAGCAAGTACAGTGTATTGGACTGAAGAGAAGCTACTGTTCTTCTCAGTTTCCTAAGCAGAGTTGAACTAGATATGGCCCGTGTGTCGGAAGCACGGTGCTTTTGTTCTGAGCAAGCTCACTGTTCCGGCCCTATAGGAAACACAGTAGATTAGAAGAGTTCTCTTTTCTCAAAAGCAGAGTGTGTTTCTTGTAAAGCGAGCTAGTATTTGTTTCCCAGTCAGAAATGGAGTTGAATCACATGCAGTTTATGGTCCTACAAGCAGGAGTTGTTTTCTGGTAAGAAGAGTCACTATTGAGCTCACATTGCCATACACAGTGCAAATAGCACTCGCGTCTGTTCCCAGCAAGTACAGTGTAATGGATTGAAGAGAAGCTACTGTTGTTGTCACTTTCCTAGGCAGAGTTGAACTAGATATGGCCCGTGTGTGTAGAAAGCACAGTTCTTTTGTTCTGAGCAATCTCACTGTTCTGGCCCTATAGGAAACACAGGAGAGTAGAAGAGTGCTCTTTTCTCAAAAGCAGAGTGTGTTTCTTGTAAGGCGAGCTAGCATTTGTTTCCCAGTCCCAAATGGAGTTGAATCACATGCAGTTTCTTGTTTTGCAAGCAAGAGTTGTTTCCTGCTAAGAAGAGTCACTATTGCGCTCCCATTGCCATACACAGTGCAAATAGTACTCGCATCTGTTCCCAGCAAGTACAGTGTATTGGACTGAAGAGCAGCTACTGTTCTCGTCAGTTTCCTAAGTGGAGTTGAACTAGATATGGCCCGTATGTCGGAAGCACAGTTCTTTTGTTCTGAGCAAGCTCACTGTTCTGGCCCTATAGGAAACACAGTAGATTAGAAGAGTGTTCTTCTCAAAAGCAGAGTGTGTTTCTTGTAAGGCGAGCTAGTGTTTGTTTCCCAATCAGAAAAGGACTTGAATCACATGCAGTTTGTGGTCCTATGAGCAAGAGTTGTTTTGTGTTAAAAAGAGTCACTTTTGTGCTCCATTCGCCATACACAGTGCAAAGAGCACTCGCGTCTGTTCCCAGCAAGTACAGTGTATTGGACTGAAGAGAAGCTTCTGTTCTTGTCAGTTTCCTAAGCAGAGTTGAACTAGATATGTCCCGTGTGTCGGAAGCACAGTGCTTTTGTTCTGAGCAAGCTCACTGTTCTGGCCCTATAGGAAACACAGTAGATTAGAAGAGTGCTCTTTTCTCAAAAGCAGAGTGTGTCTTGTTTGGCAAGCTACTATTTTTTTCTTAGTCAGAAATGGAGTTGAATCACATACAGTTTCTGGTCCTACGAGCAAGAGTTGTTTTCTGGTAAGAAGAGTCCCTATTGCGCTCCCATTGCCATACACAGTGCAAATAGCACTCGCGTCTGTTCCCAGCAATTACAGTGTATTGGACTGAAGAGAAGCTACTGTTCTCGTCAGTTTCTTAAGTGGAGTTGAACTAGATATGGCCCGTACATCGGAAGCACAGTTCTGTTGTTCTGAGCAAGCTCACTGTTCTGGCCCTATAGGAAACACAGTAGATTAGAAGAGTGCTCTTTTCTCAAAAGCAGAGTGTGTTTCTTGTAAGGCGAGGTAGTATTTGTTTCCCAGACAGAAATGGAGTTGAATCACATGCAGTTTCTGGTCCTACGAGCAAGAGTTGTTTTCTGGTAAGAAGAGTCACTATTGTGCTCCATTAGCCATACACAGTGCAAATAGCACTCGCATCTGTTCCCACCAAGTACAGTGTATTGGACTGAAGAGAAGCTACTGTTCTTGTCAGTTTCCTAAGCAGAGTTGAACTAGATATGGCCCGTGTGTCGGAAGCACAGTTCTTTTATTCTGAGCAAGCTCACTGTTCTGGCCCTATAGGAAACACAGTACATTAGAAGAGTGCTCTTTTCTCAAAAGCAGAGTGTGTTTCTTGTAAGGCGAGCTAGTGTTTGTTTCCCAGTTCTAAATGGAGTTGAATCACATGCAGTTTCTGGTCCTACGAGCAAGAATTGTTTTCTGGTAAGAAGAGTCACTATTCTGCTCCCATTGCCATACAAAGTGCAAATAGCACTCGCGTATCTTCCCAGCAAATACAGTGTATTGGACTGAAGAGAAGCTACTGTTCTCGTCAGTTTCCTAGGTGGAGTTGAACTAGATATGGCCCGTATGTCAGAAGCACAGTTCTTTTGTTCTGAGCAAGCTCACTGTTCTGGCCCTATAGGAAACACAGGAGAGTAGAAGAGTGCTCTTTTCTCAAAAGCAGAGTGTGTTTCTTGTAAGGCGAGCTAGTGTTTGTTTCCCAGTCCTATATGGAGTTGAATCACATGCAGTTTCTTGTCCTACAAGCAAGAGTTGTTTTCTGCTAAGAAGAGTCACTATTGCGCTCCCATTGCCATACACAGTACAAATAGCACTCGCGTCTGTTCCCAGCAAGTACAGTGTATTGGACTGAAGAGAAGCTACTGTTCTCGTCAGTTTATTAAGTGGAGTTGAACTAGATATGGCCCGTATATGGGAAGCACAGTTCTTTTGTTCTGAGCAAGCTCACTCTTCTGGCCCTATAGGAAACACAGTAGATTAGAAGAGTGCTCTTTCTCAAAAGCAGAGTGTGTTTCTTGTAAGGCGAGCTAGTGTTTGTTTCCCAATCAGAAAAGGATTTGAATCACATGCAGTTTCTGGTCCTACGAGCAAGAGTTGTTTTGTGTTAAAAAGAGTCACTTTTGTGCTCCATTCGCCATGCACAGTGCAAAGAGCACTGGCGTCTGTTCCCAGCAAGTACAGTGTATTGGACTGAAGAGAAGCTACAGTTCTCTTCAGTTTACTAAGTGGAGTTGAACTAGATTGGCCTGTACGTTGGAAGCACAGTTCTTTTGTTCTGAGCAAGCTCACTGTTCTGGCCATATAGGAAACACAGTAGATTAGAAGAGTGCTCTTTTCTCAAAAGCAGAGTGTGTTTGTTGTAAGGCGAGCTAGTATATGTTTCCCAGTCAGAAATGGAGTTGAATCACATGAAGTTTCTGGTCCTACGAGCAAGAGTTGTTTTCTGGTAAGAAGAGTCAGTATTGTGCTCCCATTGCCTTACACAGTGCAAATAGCTCGCGCATCTATTCACAGCAAGTACAGTGTATTGGACTGAGGAGAAGCTACTGTTCTCGTCAGTTTCCTAAGTTGAGTTGAACTAGATATGGCCCATACTTCGGAAGCACTGTTCTTTTCTTCTGAGCAAGGTCAATGTTCTGGCCCTATAGGAAACACAGTAGATTAGAAGAGTGCTCGTTTCTCAAAAGCAGAGTGTGTTTCTTGTAAGGCGAGCTACTATTTGTTTCCCAGTCAGAAATGGAGCTGAATCACATGTAGTTTCTGGTCCTACGAGCAAGAGTTGTTTTCTGGTAAGAAGAGTCACTATTGTGCTTCCATTGCCATACACAGTGCAAATAGCACTCGCGTCTGTTCCCAGCAAGTACAGTGTATTGGACTGAAGAGAAGCTACTGTTCTTGTCAGTTTCCTAAGTTGAGTTGAACTAGATATGGCCCGTATGTCGGAAGCACAGTTCTGTTGTTCTGAGCAAGCTCACTGTTCTGGCCCTATAGGAAACACAGTAGATTAGAAGTGTGCTCTTTTCTCAAAAGCAGAGTGTGTTTCTTGTAAGGCGAGCTAGTGTTTGTTTCCCAATCAGAAAAGGATTTGAATCACATGCAGTTTCTGGTCCTATGAGCAAGAGATGTTGTGTGGTAAAAATAGTCACTTTTGTGCTCCATTCGCCATACACAGTGCAAAGAGCACTCGCATCTGTTCCCAGCAAGTACAGTGTATTGGACTTAAGAGAAGCTACTGTTCTTGTCAGTTTCCTAAGCAGAGTTGAACTAGATATGGCCCGTGTGTCGGAAGCACAGTTCTTTTGTTCTGAGCAAGCTCACTGTTCTGGCCCTATAGGAAACACAGTAGATTAGAAGAGTGCTCTTTTCTCAAAAGCAGAGTGTGTTTCTTGTAAGGCGAGCTAGTGTTTGTTTCCCAGTTCTAAATGGAGTTGAATCACATGCAGTTTCTGGTCCTACGAGCAAGAATTGTTTTCTGGTAAGAAGAGTCACTATTGTGCTCCCATTGCCATACAAAGTGCAAATAGCACTCGCGTCTCTTCCCAGCAAATACAGTGTATTGGACTGAAGAGAAGCTACTGTTCTCGTCAGTTTCCTAAGTGAAGTTGAACTAGATATGGATCGTAAGTCAGAAGCACAGTTCTTTTGTTCTGAGCAAGGTCACTGTTTTGGCCCTTTAGGAAACACAGTAGATTAGAAGAGTGTTCTTATCTCAAAAGCAGAGTGTGTTTCTTGTAAGGCGAGCTACTGTTTGTTTCCCAGTCCTATATGGAGTTGAATCACATGCAGTTTCTGGTCCTACGAGCAAGAGTTTTTTCTGGTAAGAAGAGTCACTATTGCGCTCCCATTGCCATGCACAGTGCAAATAGCACTTGTGACTGTTCCCAGCAAGTACAGTGTATTGGACTGAAGAGAAGCTACTGTTCTTGTCAGTTTCCTAAGTGGAGTTGAACTAGATATGGCCCGTACGTGGGAAGCAAAGTTCTTTTCTTCTGAGCAAGCTCACTGTTCTGGCCCTATAGGAAACACAGTAGATTAGAAGAGTGCTCTTTTCTCAAAAGCAGAGTGTGTTTCTTGTAAGGCGAGCTAGTATTTGTTTCCCAGTCAGAAATGTAGTTGAATCACATGCAGTTTCTTGGCCTACGAGCAGGAGTTGTTTTATGGTAAGAAGAGTCACTTTTGTGCTCCATTTGCCATGCACAGTGCAAAGAGCACTGGCGTCTTTTCCCAGCAAGTACAGTGTATTGGACTGAAGAGAAGCTACTGTTTTCGTCAGTTTTCTAAGTGGAGTTGAACTAGATATGGCCTGTATGTTGGAAGCACAGTTCTTTTCTTCTGAGCAAGCTCACTGTTCTGGCCCTATAGGAAACACAGGAGAGTAGAAGAGTGCTCTTTTTTCAAATGCAGAGTGTGTTTCTTGTAAGGCGAGCTAGTATTTGTTTCCCAGTCAGAAATGGAGTTAAATTACATGCAGTTTCTTGTCCTACAAGCAGGAGTTGTTTTCTGGTAATAAGAGTCACTTTTGCGCTCCCATTGCCATACACAGTGCAAATGGCACTCGCATCTGTTCCCAGCAAGTACTGTGTATTGGACTGAAGAGAAGCTACTGTTCTCGTCAGTTTCCTAAGTGGAGTTGAACTAGATATGGCCCGTATGTCGGAAGCACAGTTCTGTTGTTCTGAGCAAGCTCACTGTTCTGGCCCTATAGGAAACACAGTAGATTAGAAGAGTGCTCTTTTCTCAAAAGCAGAGTGTGTTTCTTGTAAGGCGAGCTAGTGTTTGTTTCCCAGTTCTAAATGGAGTTGAATCACATGCAGTTTCTGGTCCTACGAGCAAGAATTGTTTTCTGGTAAGAAGAGTCACTATTGTGCTCCCATTGCCATACAAAGTGCAAATAGCACTCGCGTATCTTCCCAGCAAATACAGTGTATTGGACTGAAGAGAAGCTACTGTTCTCGTCAGTTTCCTAAGTGGAGTTGAACTAGATATGGCCCGTATGTCAGAAGCACAGTTCTTTTGTTCTGAGCAAGCTCACTGTTCTGGCCCTATAGGAAACACAGGAGAGTAGAAGAGTGCTCTTTTCTCAAAAGCAGAGTGTGTTTCTTGTAAGGCGAGCTAGTGTTTGTTTCCCAGTCCTATATGGAGTTGAATCACATGCAGTTTCTTGTCCTACAAGCAAGAGTTGTTTTCTGCTAAGAAGAGTCACTATTGCGCTCCCATTGCCATACACAGTGCAAATAGCACTCGCGTCTGTTCCCAGCAAGTACAGTGTATTGGACTGAAGAGAAGCTACTGTTCTCGTCAGTTTATTAAGTGGAGTTGAACTAGATATGGCCCGTATATCGGAAGCACAGTTCTTTTGTTCTGAGCAAGCTCACTCTTCTGGCCCTATAGGAAACACAGTAGATTAGAAGAGTGCTCTTTCTCAAAAGCAGAGTGTGTTTCTTGTAAGGCGAGCTAGTGTTTGTTTCCCAGTCCTATATGGAGTTGAATCACATGCAGTTTCTTGTCCTACAAGCAAGAGTTGTTTTCTGCTAAGAAGAGTCACTATTGCGCTCCCATTGCCATACACAGTGCAAATAGCACTCGCGTCTGTTCCCAGCAAGTACAGTGTATTGGACTGAAGAGAAGCTATTGTTCTCGTCAGTTTATTAAGTGTAGTTGAACTAGATATGGCCCGTATATCGGAAGCACAGTTCTTTTGTTCTGAGCAAGCTCACTCTTCTGGCCCTATAGGAAACACAGTAGATTAGAAGAGTGCTCTTTCTCAAAAGCAGAGTGTGTTTCTTGTAAGGCGAGCTAGTGTTTGTTTCCCAATCAGAAAAGGATTTGAATCACATGCAGTTTCTGGTCCTACGAGCAAGAGTTGTTTTGTGTTAAAAAGAGTCACTTTTGTGCTCCATTCGCCATGCACAGTGCAAAGAGCACTGGCGTCTGTTCCCAGCAAGTACAGTGTATTGGACTGAAGAGAAGCTACTGTTCTCTTCAGTTTACTAAGTGGAGTTGAACTAGATTGGCCTGTACGTTGGAAGCACAGTTCTTTTGTTCTGAGCAAGCTCACTGTTTTGGCCATATAGGAAACACAGTAGATTAGAAGAGTGCTCTTTTCTCAAAAGCAGAGTGTGTTTGTTGTAAGGCGAGCTAGTATTTGTTTCCCAGTCAGAAATGGAGTTGAATCACATGCAGTTTCTGGTCCTATGAGCAAGAGTTGTTTTCTGGTAAGAAGAGTCAGTATTGTGCTCCCATTGACTTACACAGTGCAAATAGCTCTCGCATCTGTTCCCAGCAAGTACAGTGTATTGGACTGAGGAGAAGCTACTGTTCTCGTCAGTTTCCTAAGTTGAGTTGAACTAGATATGGCCCGTACTTCGGAAGCACTGTTCTTTTCTTCTGAGCAAGCTCACTGTTCTGGCCCTATAGGAAACACAGTAGATTAGAAGAGTGCTCTTTTCTCAAAAGCAGAGTGTGTTTCTTGTAAGGCGAGCTACTATTTGTTTCCCAGTCAGAAATGGAGTTGTATCACATGTAGTTTCTGGTCCTACGAGCAAGAGTTGTTTTCTGGTAAGAAGAGTCACTATTGTGCTTCCATTGCCATACACAGTGCAAATAGCACTCGCGTCTGTTCCCAGCAAGTACAGTGTATTGGACTGAAGAGAAGCTACTGTTCTTGTCAGTTTCCTAAGCAGAGTTGAACTAGATATGGCCCGTATGTCGGAAGCACAGTTCTTTTGTTCTGAGCAAGCTCACTGTTCTGGCCCTATAGGAAACACAGTAGATTAGAAGAGTGCTCTTTTCTCAAAAGCAGAGTGTGTTTCTTGTAAGGCGAGCTAGGGTTTGTTTCCCAATCAGAAAAGGATTTGAATCACATGCAGTTTCTGGTCCTACGAGCAAGAGTTGTTTTGTGGTAAAAAGAGACACTTTTGTGCTCCATTTGCCATGCACAGTGCAAAGAGCACTCGCGTCTGTTCCCAGCAAGTACAGTGTATTGGACTGAAGAGAAGCTACTGTTCTTGTCAGTTTCCTAAGTGGAGTTGAACTAGATATGGCTTGTAAGACGGAAGCACAGTTCTTTTGTTCTGAGCAAGCTCACTGTTCTGGCCCTACAGGAAACACAGTAGATTAGAAGAGTGCTCTTTTCTCAAAAGCAGAGTGTGTTTCTTGTAAGGCGAGCTAGTGTTTGTTTCCCAGTCCTATATGGAGTTGAATCACATGCAGTTTCTTGTCCTACGAGCAAGAGTTGTTTTCTGGTAAGAAGAGACACTATTGAGCTCCCATTGCCATACACAGTGCAAATAGCACTCGCGTGTGTTCCCAGCAAGTACAGTGTATTGGACTGAAGAGAAGCTACTGTTCTCGTCAGTTTCCTAAGTGGAGTTGAACTAGATATGGCCCGTATGTCAGAAGCGCAGTTCTGTTGTTCTGAGCAAGCTCACTGTTCTGGCCCTATAGGAAACACAGTAGATTAGAAGAGTGCTCTTTTCTCAAAAGCAGAGTGTGTTTCTTGTAAGGCGAGCTAGTGTTTGTTTCCCAATCAGAAAAGGATTTGAATCACATGCAGTTTCTGGTCCTACGAGCAAGAGTTGTTTTGTGTTAAAAAGAGTCACTTTTGTGCTCCATTCGCCATGCACAGTGCAAAGAGCACTGGCGTCTGTTCCCAGCAAGTACAGTGTATTGGACTGAAGAGAAGCTACTGTTCTCTTCAGTTTACTAAGTGGAGTTGAACTAGATTGGCCTGTACGTTGGAAGCACAGTTCTTTTGTTCTGAGCAAGCTCACTGTTTTGGCCATATAGGAAACACAGTAGATTAGAAGAGTGCTCTTTTCTCAAAAGCAGAGTGTGTTTGTTGTAAGGCGAGCTAGTATTTGTTTCCCAGTCAGAAATGGAGTTGAATCACATGAAGTTTCTGGTCCTACGAGCAAGAGTTGTTTTCTGGTAAGAAGAGTCAGTATTGTGCTCCCATTGCCTTACACAGTGCAAATAGCTCTCGCATCTGTTCACAGCAAGTACAGTGTATTGGACTGAGGAGAAGCTACTGTTCTCGTCAGTTTCCTAAGTTGAGTTGAACTAGATATGGCCCATACTTCGGAAGCACTGTTCTTTTCTTCTGAGCAAGGTCAATGTTCTGGCCCTATAGGAAACACAGTAGATTAGAAGAGTGCTCTTTTCTCAAAAGCAGAGTGTGTTTCTTGTAAGGCGAGCTACTATTTGTTTCCCAGTCAGAAATGGAGTTGAATCACATGTAGTTTCTGATCCTACGAGCAAGAGTTGTTTTCTGGTAAGAAGAGTCACTATTGTGCTTCCATTGCCATACACAGTGCAAATAGCACTCGCGTCTGTTCCCAGCAAGTACAGTGTATTGGACTGAAGAGAAGCTACTGTTCTTGTCAGTTTCCTAAGTTGAGTTGAACTAGATATGGCCCGTATGTCGGAAGCACAGTTCTGTTGTTCTGAGCAAGCTCACTGTTCTGGCCCTATAGGAAACACAGTAGATTAGAAGTGTGCTCTTTTCTCAAAAGCAGAGTTTGTTTCTTGTAAGGCGAGCTAGTGTTTGTTTCCCAATCAGAAAAGGATTTGAATCACATGCAGTTTCTGGTCCTATGAGCAAGAGATGTTTTGTGGTAAAAATAGTCACTTTTGTGCTCCATTCGCCATACACAGTGCAAAGAGCACTCGCATCTGTTCCCAGCAAGTACAGTGTATTGGACTTAAGAGAAGCTACTGTTCTTGTCAGTTTCCTAAGCAGAGTTGAACTAGATATGGCCCGTGTGTCGGAAGCACAGTTCTTTTATTCTGAGCAAGCTCACTGTTCTGGCCCTATAGGAAACACAGTAGATTAGAAGAGTGCTCTTTTCTCAAAAGCAGAGTGTGTTTCTTGTAAGGCGAGCTAGTGTTTGTTTCCCAGTTCTAAATGGAGTTGAATCACATGCCGTTTCTGGTCCTACGAGCAAGAATTGTTTTCTGGTAAGAAGAGTCACTATTGTGCTCCCATTGCCATACAAAGTGCAAATAGCACTCGCGTTTCTTCCCAGCAAATACAGTGTATTGGACTGAAGAGAAGCTACTGCTCTCGTCAGTTTCCTAAGTGAAGTTGAACTAGATATGGCCCGTAAGTCAGAAGCACAGTTCTTTTGTTCTGAGCAAGGTCACTGTTTTGGCCCTTTAGGAAACACAGTAGATTAGAAGAGTGTTCTTATCTCAAAAGCAGAGTGTGTTTCTTGTAAGGCGAGCTACTGTTTGTTTCCCAGTCCTATATGGAGTTGAATCACATGCAGTTTCTTGGCCTACGAGCAGGAGTTGTTTTATGGTAAGAAGAGTCACTTTTGTGCTCCATTTGCCATGCACAGTGCAAAGAGCACTGGCGTCTTTTCGAGCAAGTACAGTGTATTGGACTGAAGAGAAGCTACTGTTTTCGTCAGTTTCCTAAGTGGAGTTGAACTAGATATGGCCTGTATGTTGGAAGCACAGTTCTTTTCTTCTGAGCAAGCTCACTGTTCTGGCCCTATAGGAAACACAGGAGAGTAGAAGAGTGCTCTTTTTTCAAATGCAGAGTGTGTTTCTTGTAAGGCGAGCTAGTATTTGTTTCCCAGTCTGAAATGGAGTTAAATTACATGCAGTTTCTTGTCCTACAAGCAGGAGTTGTTTTCTGGTAATAAGAGTCACTTTTGCGCTCCCATTGCCATACACAGTGCAAATGGCACTCGCATCTGTTCCCAGCAAGTACTGTGTATTGGACTGAAGAGAAGCTACTGTTCTCGTCAGTTTCCTAAGTGGAGTTGAACTAGATATGGCCCGTATGTCGGAAGCACAGTTCTGTTGTTCTGAGCAAGCTCACTGTTCTGGCCCTATAGGAAACACAGTAGATTAGAAGAGTGCTCTTTTCTCAAAAGCAGAGTGTGTTTCTTGTAAGGCGAGCTAGTGTTTGTTTCCCAATCAGAAAAGGATTTGAATCACATGCAGTTTCTGGTCCTATGAGCAAGAGTTGTTTTGTGGTAAAAATAGTCACTTTTGTGCTCCATTCTCCATACACAGTGCAAAGAACACTCGCGTCTGTTCCCAGCAAGTACAGTGTATTGGACTGAAGAGAAGCTACTGTTCTCGTCAGTTTCCTAAGCAGAGTTGAACTAGATATGGCCCGTATGTCAGAAGCACAGTTCTTTTGTTCTGAGCAAGCTCACTGTTTTGGCACTTTAGGAAACACAGTAGATTAGAAGAGTGCTCTTTTCTCAAAGGCAGAGTGTGTTTCTTGTAGGGCGAGCTAGTATTTGTTTCCCAGTCTGAAATGGAGTTGAATCACATGCAGTTTCTGGTCCTATGAGCAAGAGTTGTTTTCTGCTAAGAAGAGTCACTATTGCGCTCCCATTGCCATACACAGTGCAAATAGCACTCGCGTCTGTTCCCAGCAAGTACAGTGTATTGGACTGAAGAGAAGCTACTGTTCTTGTCAGTTTCCTAAGCAGAGTTGAACTAGATATGGCCCGTGTGTAGAAAGCACAGTGCTTTAGTTCTGAGCAAGCTCACTGTTCTGGCCCTGTAGGAAACACAGGAGAGTAGAAGAGTGCTCTTTTCTCAAAAGCAGAGTGTGTTTCTTGTAAGGCGAGCTAGTGTTTGTTTCCCAATCAGAAAAGGATTTGAATCACCTGCAGTTTCTGGTCCTATGAGCAAGAGTTGTTTTGTGGTAAAAATAGTCACTTTTGTGCTCCATTCGCCATACACAGTGCAAAGAGCACTCGCGTCTGTTTCCAGCAAGTACAGAATATTGGACTGAAGAGAAGCTACTGTTCTTGTCAGTTTCCTAAGCAGAGTTGAACTAGATATGTCCCGAGTGTGGGAAGCACAGTGCTTTTGTTCTGAGCAAGCTCACTGTTCTGGCCTTTAGGAAACACAGTAGATTAGAAGAGTGCTCTTTTCTCAAAGGCAGAGTGTGTTTCTTGTAAGGTGAGCTAGTATTTCTTTCCCAGTCAGAAATGGAGTTGAATCACATGCAGTTTCTGGTCCTACGAGGAGGAGTTGTTTTCTGGAAAGAAGAGTCACTATTGCGCTCCCATTGCCATACACAGTGCAAATAGCACTGGCGTCTGTTCCCAGCAAGTACAGTGTATTGGACTGAAGAGAAGCTACTGTTCTCGTCAGTTTCCTAAGCAGAGTTGAACTAGATATGGCCCGTATGTCAGAAGCACAGTTCTTTTGTTCTGAGCAAGCTCACTGTTTTGGCCCTTTAGGAAACACAGTAGATTAGAAGAGTGCTCTTTTCTCAAAAGCAGAGTGTGTTTCTTGTAAGGCGAGCTACTATTTGTTTCCCAGTCAGAAATGTAGTTGAATCACATGCAGTTTCTGGTCCTACGAGCAAGAGTTGTTTTCTGGTAAGAAGAGTCACTATTGGGCTCCCATTGCCATACACAGTGCAAAGAGCACTGGCGTCTGTTCCCAGCAAGTACAATGTATTGTAGTGAAGAGAAGCTACTGTTCTTGTCAGTTTCCTAAGCAGAGTTGAACTAGATATGGCCCGTGTGTAGGAAGCACAGTGCTTTTGTTCTGAGCAAGCTCACTGTTCTGGCCCTGTAGGAAACACAGTAGATTAGAAGAGTGCTCTTTTCTCAAAAGCAGAGTGTGTTTCTTGTAAGGCGAGCTAGTGTTTGTTTCCCAATCAGAAAAGGATTTGAATCACATGCAGTTTCTGGTCCGATGAGCAAGAGTTGTTTTGTGGTAAAAATAGTCACTTTTGTGCTCCATTCGCCATACACAGTGCAAAGAGCACTCGCGTCTGTTGCCAGCAAGTACAGTGTATTGTACTGAAGAGAAGCTACTGTTCTTGTCAGTTTCCTAAGAGAGTTGAACTAGATATGTCCCGTGTGTCGGAAGCACAGTGCTTTTGTTCTGAGCAAGCTCACTGTTCTGGCCCTATAGGAAACACAGTAGATTAGAAGAGTGCTCTTTTCTCAAAAGCAGAGTGTGTTTCTTGTAAGGCGAGCTACTATTTGTTTCCCAGTCAGAAATGGAGTTGAATCACATACAGTTTCTCGTCCTACGAGCAAGAGTTGTTTTCTGTTAAGAAGAGTCACTATTGCGCTCCCACGCCATACACAGTGCAAAGAGCACTGGCGTCTGTTCCCAGCAAGTACAGTGTATTGGACTGAAGAGAAGCTACTGTTCTTGTCAGTTTCCTAAGTGGAGTTGAACTAGATATGGCTTGTAAGACGGAAGCACAGTTCTTTTGTTCTGAGCAAGCTCACTGTTCTGGCCCTACAGGAAACACAGTAGATTAGAAGAGTGCTCTTTTCTCAAAAGCAGAGTGTGTTTCTTGTAAGGCGAGCTAGTGTTTGTTTCCCAGTCCTATATGGAGTTGAATCACATGCAGTTTCTTGTCCTACGAGCAAGAGTTGTTTTCTGGTAAGAAGAGACACTATTGAGCTCCCATTGCCATACACAGTGCAAATAGCACTCGCGTGTGTTCCCAGCAAGTACAGTGTATTGGACTGAAGAGAAGATACTGTTCTCGTCAGTTTCCTAAGTGGAGTTGAACTAGATATGGCCCGTATGTCGGAAGCACAGTTCTGTTGTTCTGAGCAAGCTCACTGTTCTGGCCCTATAGGAAACACAGTAGATTAGAAGAGGGCTCTTTTCTCAAAAGCAGAGTGTGTTTCTTGTAAGGCGAGCTAGTGTTTGTTTCCCAATCAGAAAAGGATTTGAATCACATGCAGTTTCTGGTCCTATGAGCAAGAGTTGTTTTGTGGTAAAAATAGTCACTTTTGTGCTCCATTCGCCATACACAGTGCAAAGAGCACTCGCGTCTGTTCCCAGCAAGTACAGTGTATTGGACTGAAGAGAAGCTACTGTTCTAGTCAGTTTCCTAAGTGGAGTTGAACTAGATATGGCCCGTATGTTGGAAGCACAGTTCTTTTGTTCTGAGCAAGCTCACTGCTCTGGCCCTATAGGAAACACAGTAGATTAGAAGAGTGCTCTTTTCTCAAAAGCAGAGTGTGTTTCTTGAAAGGCGAGCTAGTATTTGTTTCCCAGTCAGAAATGGAGTTGAGTCACATGCAGTTTCTTGTCCTACGAGCAAGAGTTGTTTTCTGGTAAGAAGAGTCGCTATTGTGCTCCCATTGCCATACACAGTGCAAATACCACTGGCTTCTGTTCCCACAAAGTACAGTGTATTGGACTGAAGAGAAGCTACTGTTCTCGTCAGGTTCCTAAGCAGAGTTGAACTAGATATGGCCCATGTGTGTGAAAGCACAGTTCTTTTGTTCTGAGCAAGCTCACTGTTCTGGCCCTATAGAAAAACACAGAATAGAAGAAGAGTGCTCTTTTCTCAAAAGCAGAGTGTGTTTCTTGTAAGGCGAGCTAGTGTTTGTTTCCCAGTCCTAAATGGAGGGGAATCACATGCAGTTTCTTGTCCTATGAGTAAGAGTTGTTTTCTGGTAAGAAAAGTCACTATTGCACTCCCTTTGCCATACACAGTGCAAATAGCACTGGCATCTGTTCCCAGCAAGTACAGTGTATTGGACTGAAGAGAAGCTACTGTTCTCGTCAGTTTCCTAAGTGGAGTTGAACTAGATATGGCCCGTAATTCGGAAGCACAGTTCTTTTGTTCTGAGCAAGCTCACTCTTCTGGCCCTATAGGAAACACAGTAGATTAGAAGAGTGCTCTTTTCTCAAAAGCAGAGTGTGTTTCTTGTAAGGCGAGCTAGCGTTTGTTTCTAAGTTCTAAACGGAGTTGAAACACATGCAGTTTCTGGTCCTACGAGTAAGAGTTGTTTTCTGCTAAGAAGAGTATTATGCTCCCTTTGCCATATACAGTGCAAATAGCACTCGCGTCTGCTCCCAGCAAGTACAGTGTATTGGACTGAAGAGAAGCTACTGTTCTCATCAGTTTTCTAAGTGGAGTTGAACTAGATATGTCCCGTACGTCAGAAGCACAGTTCTTTTGTTCTGAGCAAGCTCACTGTTCTGGCCCTATAGGAAACACAGGAGAATAGAAGAGTGCTCTTCCCAAAAGAAGAGTGTGTTTCTTGTAAGGCGAGCTAGTATTTGTTTCCCAGTCCTAAATGGAGTTGAATCACATGCAGTTTCTTGTCCTGCAAGCAAGAGTTGTTTTCTGGTAAGAAGAGTCACTATTGTGCTCCCATTGCCATACACAGTGCAAATAGCACTCGCATCTGTTCCCAGCAAGTACAGTGTATTGGACTGAAGAGAAGCTACTATTCTCGTCAGTTTCCTAAGTGGAGTTGAACGAGATATGGCCTGTATGTCGGAAGCACAGTTCTTTTGTTCTGAGCAAGCTTACTGTTCTGGCCCTATAGGAAACACAGAAGATTAGAAGAGTGCTCTTTTCTCAAAAGCAGAGTGTTTTTCTTGTAAGGCGAGCTAGTATTTGTTTCCCAGTCAGAAATGTAGTTGAATCACATGCAGTTTCTGGTCCTACGAGCAGGAGTTGTTTTCTGGTAAGAAGAGTCACTATTGTGCTCCCATTTCCATACACAGTACAAATAGCACTCGCGTCTGTTCCCAGCAAGTACATTGTATTGGACTGAAGAGAAGCTACTGTTCTTGTCAGTTTCCTAAGTGGAGTTGAACTAGATATGGCCCATACGTCGGAAGCACAGTTCTTTTGTTCTGAGCAAGCTCACTGTTCTGGCCCTGTTGGAAACACAGTAGATTAGAAGAGTGCTCTTTTCTCAAAAGCAGAGTGTGTTTCTTGTAAGGCGAGCTAGAATTTGTTTCCCAGTCAGAAATGAAGTTGAATCACATGCAGTTTCTTGTACTACGAGCAAGAGTTGTTTTCTGCTGAGAAGAGTCACTATTGAGCTCCCATTGCCATACACAGTGCAAATAGCACTCGCGTCTGTTCCCAGCAAGTACAGTGTATTGGACTGAAGAGAAGCTACTGTTCTTTTCAGTTTCCTAAGCAGAGTTGAAGTAGATATGGCCCGTGTGTGTAGGAAGCACAGTTCTTTTGTTCTGAGCAAGCTCACTGTTCTGGCCCTATAGGAAACACAGTAGATTAGAAGAGTGCTCTTTTCTCAAAAGCAGAGTGTGTTTCTTGTAAGGCGAGCTAGTGTTTGTTTCCCAATCAGAAAAGGATTTGAATCACATGCAGTTTCTGGTCCTATGAGCAAGAGTTGTTTTGTGTTAAAAAGAGTCACATTTGTGCTCCATTAGCGATACACAGTGCAAATAGCACTCGCGTCTGTTGCCAGCAAGTACAGTGTATTGGACTGAAGAGAAGCTACTGTTCTTCTCAGTTTCCTAAGCAGAGTTGAACTAGATATGGCCCGTGTGTCGGAAGCACGGTGCTTTTGTTCTGAGCAAGCTCACTGTTCCGGCCCTATAGGAAACACAGTAGATTAGAAGAGTTCTCTTTTCTCAAAAGCAGAGTGTGTTTCTTGTAAAGCGAGCTAGTATTTGTTTCCCAGTCAGAAATGGAGTTGAATCACATGCAGTTTATGGTCCTACAAGCAGGAGTTGTTTTCTGGTAAGAAGAGTCACTATTGAGCTCACATTGCCATACACAGTGCAAATAGCACTCGCGTCTGTTCCCAGCAAGTACAGTGTAATGGATTGAAGAGAAGCTACTGTTGTTGTCACTTTCCTAGGCAGAGTTGAACTAGATATGGCCCGTGTGTGTAGAAAGCACAGTTCTTTTGTTCTGAGCAATCTCACTGTTCTGGCCCTATAGGAAACACAGGAGAGTAGAAGAGTGCTCTTTTCTCAAAAGCAGAGTGTGTTTCTTGTAAGGCGAGCTAGCATTTGTTTCCCAGTCCCAAATGGAGTTGAATCACATGCAGTTTCTTGTTTTGCAAGCAAGAGTTGTTTCCTGCTAAGAAGAGTCACTATTGCGCTCCCATTGCCATACACAGTGCAAATAGCACTCGCATCTGTTCCCAGCAAGTACAGTGTATTGGACTGAAGAGCAGCTACTGTTCTCGTCAGTTTCCTAAGTGGAGTTGAACGAGATATGGCCCGTAATTCGGAAGCACAGTTCTTTTGTTCTGAGCAAGCTTACTGTTCTGGCCCTATAGGAAACACAGTAGATTAGAAGAGTGCTCTTTTCTCAAAAGCAGAGTGTTTCTTTTAAGGCGAGCTAGCGTTTGTTTCTAAGTTCTAAACGGAGTTGAAACACATGCAGTTTCTGGTCCTACAAGTAAGAGTTGTTTTCTGCTAAGAAGAATATTATGCTCCCTTTGCCATATACAGTTCAAATATCACTCGCGTCTGTTCCCAGCAAGTACAGTGTATTGGACTGAAGAGAAGCTACTGTTCTCGTCAGTTTCCTAAGCAGAGTTCAACTAGATATGGCCCGTGTGTGTAGAAAGCACAGTTCTGTTGTTCTGAGCAAGCTCACTGTTCTGGCCCTATGGGAAACACAGAATAGAAGCAGAGTGCTCTTTTCTCAAAAGCAGAGTGTGTTTCATGTAAGGGGAGCTAGCATTTGTTTCCCAGTAGTAAACGGAGTTGAATCACGTGCAGTTTCTGGTCCTACAAGCAACAGTTTTTTTCTGCTAAGAAGAGTCACTATTGTGCTCCCATTGCCATACACAGCACAAATAACACTCGCTTCTGTTCCCAGCAAGTACAGTGTATTGGACTGAAGAGAAGATACTGTTCTCGTCAGTTTCCTAAGCAGAGTTGAAGTAGATATGGCCCGTGTGTAGGAAGCACAGTTCTTTTGTTCTGAGCAAGCTCACTGTTCTGGCCCTATAGGAAACACAGGAGAGTAGAAGAGTGCTCTTTTCTCAAAAGCAGAGTGTGTTTCTTGTAAGGCGAGCTAGTGTTTGTTTCCCAGTCCTAAATGGAGTTGAATCACATGCAGTTTCTGGTCCTACGAGCAGGAGTTGTTTTCTGGTAAGAAGAGTCACTATTGTGCTCTATATGCCATACACAGTGCAAATAGAACTCGCGTCTGTTCCCAGCAAGTACAGTGTTTTGGACTGAAGAGAAGCTACTGTTCTTGTCAGTTTCCTAAGCAGATTTGAACTAGATATGGCCCGTGTGTCGGAAGCACAGTTCTTTTGTTCTGAGCAAGCTCACTGTTCTGGCAATATAGGAAACAAAGTAGAGTAGAAGAATGCTCTTTTCTCTAAAGCAGAGTGTGTTTCTTGTAAGGCGAGGTAGTGTTTGTTTCCCAATCAGAAAAGGATTTGAATCACATGCAGTTTCTTGTCCTACGAGCAAGAGATGTTTTGTGGTAAGAAGAGTCACTTTTGTGCTCCATTCGCCATACACAGTGCAAAGAGCACTCGCGTCTGTTCCCAGCAAGTACAGTGTATTGGACTGAAGAGACGCTACTGTTCTTTTCAGTTTCCTAAGCAGAGTTGAACTAGATATGGCCCATGTGTCGGAAGCACAGTGCTTTTGTTCTGAGCAAGCTCACTGTTCTGGCCCTAAAGGAAACACAGTAGATCAGAAGAGTGCTCTTTTCTCAAAAGCAGAATGTGTTTCTTGTAAGGCGAGCTAGTATTTGTTTCCCAGTCAGAAATGAATTTGAATCACATGCAGTTTCTTGTCCTACAAGCAAGAGTTGTTTTCTGGTAAGAAGAGTCACTATTGCGCTCCCATTGCCATACACAGTGCAAATAGCACTCGCGTCTGTTCCCAGCAAGTACAGTGTATTGGACTGAACAGAAGCTACTGTTCTTTTCAGTTTCCTAAGCAGAGTTGAACTAGATATGGTTCGTGTGTGTAGGAAGCACAGTTCTTTTGTTCTGAGCAGGCTCACTCTTCTGGCCCTACAGAAAACACAGGAGAGTAGAAGAGTGCTCTTCTCAAAAGCAGAGTGTGTTTCTTGTAAGGCGAGCTAGTGTTCGTTTCCCAGTCCTAAATGAGTTGAATCACATGCAGTTTCTTGTCCTACGAGTAAGAGTTTTTTTCTGGTAAGAAAAGTCACTATTGCACTCCCTTTGCCATACACAGTGCAAATAGCACTGGCGTCTGTTCCCAGCAAGTACAGTGTATTGGACTGAAGAGAAGCTACTGTTCTCGTCAGTCTCCTAAGTGGAGTTGAACTAGATATGGCCCGTAATTCGGAAGCACAGTTCTTTTGTTCTGAGCAAGCTCACTGTTCTGGCCCTATAGGAAACACAGTAGATTAGAAGAGTGCTCTTTTCTCAAAAGCAGAGTGTGTTTCTTGTAAGGCGAGCTAGCGTTTGTTTCTAAGTTCTAAACGGATTTGAAACACATGCAGTTTCTGGTCCTACGAGTAAGAGTTGTTTTCTACTAAGAAGAGTATTATGCTCCCTTTGCCATATACAGTGCAAAGAGCACTCGCGTTGTTCCCAGCAAGTACAGGGTATTGGACTGAAGAGAAGCTACTGTTCTCCTCAGTTTCCTAAGTGGAGTTGAACTAGATATGGCCCGTAAGTCGGAAGCACAGTTCTTTTGTTCTGAGCAAGCTCACTGTTCTGGCCCTATAGGAAACACAGTAGATTAGAAGAGTGCTCTTTTCTCAAAAGAAGAGTGTGTTTCTTGTAAGGCGTGCTAGCGTTTGTTTCCCTGTCTTAAATGGAGTTGAAACACATGCAGATTCTGTTCCTACGAGTAACAGTTGTTTTCTGCTAAGAAGAGGATTATGCTCCCTTTGCCATATACAGTGCAAATAGCACTCGCGTCTGTTCCCAGCAAGTACAGTGTATTGGACTGAAGAGAAGCTACTGTTCTCGTCAGGTTCCTAAGCAGAGTTGAACTAGATATGGCCCGTGTGTGTAGAAAGCACAGTTCTGTTGTTCTGAGCAATCTCACTGTTCTGGCCCTATAGGAAACACAGAATAGAAGAAGAGTACTCTTTTCTCAAAAGCAGAGTGTGTTTCTTGTAACGCGAGCTAGCATTTGTTTCCCAGTAGTAAATGGAGTTGAATCACATGAAGTTTCTGGTCCTACGAGCAAGAGTTGTTTTCTGCTAAGAAGGGTCACTATTGCGCTCCCATTGCCATACATAGCGAAAATAAAACTTGCTTCTGTTCCCAGAAAGTACAGTGTATTGGACTGAAGAGAAGATACTGTTCTTGTCAGTTTCCTAAGCAGAGTTGAACTAGATATGGCCCGTGTGTGTAGGAAGCACAGTTCTTTTGTTCTGAGCAAGCTCACTGTTCTGGCCCTATAGGAAACACCAGAGAGTAGAAGAGTGCTCTTTTCTCAAAAGCAGAGTGTGTTTCTTGTAAGGCGAGCTAGTGTTTGTTACCCAGTCCTAAATGGACGTGAATCACATGCAGTTTCTGGTCCTACGAGCAGGAGTTGTTTTTTGGTAAGAAGAGTCACTATTGTGCTCTATTTGCCATACACAGTGCAAATAGCACTCGTGTCTGTTCCCAGCAAGTACAGTGTTTTGGACTGAAGAGAAGCTACTGTTCTTGTCAGTTTCCTAAGCAGAGTTGAACTAGATATGGCCCGTGTGTCGGAAGCACAGTTTTTTGTTATGAGCAAGCTCACTGTTCTGGCAATATAGGAAACACAGTAGAGTAGAAGAATGCTCTTTTTTCTAAAGCAGAGTGTGTTTCTTGTAAGGCGAGCTAGTATTTGTTTCCCAGTCAGAAATGGAGTTGAATCACATGCAGTTTATGGTCCTACGAGCAGGAGTTGTTTTCTGGTAAGAAGAGTCACTATTGAGCTCCCATTGCCATACACAGTGCAAATAGCACTCGCGTCTGTTCCCAGCAAGTACAGTGTATTGGATTGAAGAGAAGCTACTGTTCTCGTCAGTTTCCTAAGTAAAGTTGTACTAGATATGGCCCATACATCGGAAGCACATTTCTTTTGTTCTGAGCAAGCTCACTCTTCTGGCCCTATAGGAAACGCAGTAGATTAGAAGAGTGCTCTTTTCTCAAAAGCAGAATTTGTTTCTTGTAAGGCGAGCTACTGTTTGTTTCCCAGTCAGAAATGGAGTTGAATCACATGCAGTTTCTGGTCCTAGGAGCAAGAGTTGTTTTGTGGTAAGAAGAGTCGATATTGAGCTCCCTTGCCATACACAGTGCAAATAGCACTCGCTTCTGTTCCCAGCAAGTACAGTGTATTTGACTGAAGAGAAGCTACTGTTCTTCTCAGTTTCCTAAGCAGAGTTGAACTAGATATGGCCCGTGTGTGTAGGAAGCACAGTTCTTTTGTTCTGAGCAAGCTCACTGTTCTGGCCCTATACGAAACACAGGAGAGTAGAAGAGTGCTCTTTTCTCAAAAGCAGAGTGTGTTTCTTGTAAGGCGAGCTAATGTTTGTTTCCCAGTCCTATATGGAGTTGAATCACATGCAGTTTCTTGTCCTACGAGCAAGAGTTGTTTTCTGGTAAGAAGAGACACTATTGAGCTCCCATTGCCATACACAGTGCAAATAGCACTCGCGTGTGTTCCCAGCAAGTACAGTGTATTGGACTGAAGAGAAGATACTGTTCTCGTCAGTTTCCTAAGTGGAGTTGAACTAGATATGGCCCGTATGTCGGAAGCACAGTTCTGTTGTTCTGAGCAAGCTCACTGTTCTGGCCCTATAGGAAACACAGTAGATTAGAAGAGGGCTCTTTTCTCAAAAGCAGAGTGTGTTTCTTGTAAGGCGAGCTAGTGTTTGTTTCCCAATCAGAAAAGGATTTGAATCACATGCAGTTTCTGGTCCTATGAGCAAGAGTTGTTTTGTGGTAAAAATAGTCACTTTTGTGCTCCATTCGCCATACACAGTGCAAAGAGCACTCGCGTCTGTTCCCAGCAAGTACAGTGTATTGGACTGAAGAGAAGCTACTGTTCTAGTCAGTTTCCTAAGTGGAGTTGAACTAGATATGGCCCGTATGTTGGAAGCACAGTTCTTTTGTTCTGAGCAAGCTCACTGTTCTGGCCCTATAGGAAACACAGTAGATTAGAAGAGTGCTCTTTTCTCAAAAGCAGAGTGTGTTTCTTGAAAGGCGAGCTAGTATTTGTTTCCCAGTCAGAAATGGAGTTGAGTCACATGCAGTTTCTTGTCCTACGAGCAAGAGTTGTTTTCTGGTAAGAAGAGTCGCTATTGCACTCCCTTTGCCATACACAGTGCAAATAGCACTGGCATCTGTTCCCAGCAAGTACAGTGTATTGGACTGAAGAGAAGCTACTGTTCTCGTCAGTTTCCTAAGTGGAGTTGAACTAGATATGGCCCGTAATTCGGAAGCACAGTTCTTTTGTTCTGAGCAAGCTCACTCTTCTGGCCCTATAGGAAACACAGTAGATTAGAAGAGTGCTCTTTTCTCAAAAGCAGAGTGTGTTTCTTGTAAGGCGAGCTAGCGTTTGTTTCTAAGTTCTAAACGGAGTTGAAACACATGCAGTTTCTGGTCCTACGAGTAAGAGTTGTTTTCTGCTAAGAAGAGTATTATGCTCCCTTTGCCATATACAGTGCAAAGAGCACTCGCGTTGTTCCCAGCAAGTACAGGGTATTGTACTGAAGAGAAGCTACTGTTCTCCTCAGTTTCCTAAGTGGAGTTGAACTAGATATGGCCCGTAAGTCGGAAGCACAGTTCTTTTGTTCTGAGCAAGCTCACTGTTCTGGCCATATAGGAAACACAGTAGATTAGAAGAGTGCTCTTTTCTCAAAAGCAGAGTGTGTTTGTTGTAAGGCGAGCTAGTATTTGTTTCCCAGTCAGAAATGGAGTTGAATCACATGAAGTTTCTGGTCCTACGAGCAAGAGTTGTTTTCTGGTAAGAAGAGTCAGTATTGTGCTCCCATTGCCTTACACAGTGCAAATAGCTCTCGCATCTGTTCACAGCAAGTACAGTGTATTGGACTGAGGAGAAGCTACTGTTCTCGTCAGTTTCCTAAGTTGAGTTGAACTAGATATGGCCCATACTTCGGAAGCACTGTTCTTTTCTTCTGAGCAAGGTCAATGTTCTGGCCCTATAGGAAACACAGTAGATTAGAAGAGTGCTCTTTTCTCAAAAGCAGAGTGTGTTTCTTGTAAGGCGAGCTACTATTTGTTTCCCAGTCAGAAATGGAGTTGAATCACATGTAGTTTCTGGTCCTACGAGCAAGAGTTGTTTTCTGGTAAGAAGAGTCACTATTGTGCTTCCATTGCCATACACAGTGCAAATAGCACTCGCGTCTGTTCCCAGCAAGTACAGTGTATTGGACTGAAGAGAAGCTACTGTTCTTGTCAGTTTCCTAAGTTGAGTTGAACTAGATATGGCCCGTATGTCGGAAGCACAGTTCTGTTGTTCTGAGCAAGCTCACTGTTCTGGCCCTATAGGAAACACAGTAGATTAGAAGTGTGCTCTTTTCTCAAAAGCAGAGTTTGTTTCTTGTAAGGCGAGCTAGTGTTTGTTTCCCAATCAGAAAAGGATTTGAATCACATGCAGTTTCTGGTCCTATGAGCAAGAGATGTTTTGTGGTAAAAATAGTCACTTTTGTGCTCCATTCGCCATACACAGTGCAAAGAGCACTCGCATCTGTTCCCAGCAAGTACAGTGTATTGGACTGAAGAGAAGCTACTGTTCTTGTCAGTTTCCTAAGCAGAGTTGAACTAGATATGGCCCGTGTGTCGGAAGCACAGTTCTTTTATTCTGAGCAAGCTCACTGTTCTGGCCCTATAGGAAACACAGTAGATTAGAAGAGTGCTCTTTTCTCAAAAGCAGAGTGTGTTTCTTGTAAGGCGAGCTAGTGTTTGTTTCCCAGTTCTAAATGGAGTTGAATCACATGCAGTTTCTGGTCCTACGAGCAAGAATTGTTTTCTGGTAAGAAGAGTCACTATTGTGCTCCCATTGCCATACAAAGTGCAAATAGCACTCGCGTCTCTTCCCAGCAAATACAGTGTATTGGACTGAAGAGAAGCTACTGTTCTCGTCAGTTTCCTAAGTGAAGTTGAACTAGATATGGCCCGTAAGTCAGAAGCACAGTTCTTTTGTTCTGAGCAAGGTCACTGTTTTGGCCCTTTAGGAAACACAGTAGATTAGAAGAGTGTTCTTATCTCAAAAGCAGAGTGTGTTTCTTGTAAGGCGAGCTACTGTTTGTTTCCCAGTCCTATATGGAGTTGAATCACATGCAGTTTCTGGTCCTACGAGCAAGAGTTTTTTCTGGTAAGAAGAGTCACTATTGCGCTCCCATTACCATGCACAGTGCAAATAGCACTTGTGACTGTTCCCAGCAAGTACAGTGTATTGGACTGAAGAGAAGCTACTGTTCTTGTCAGTTTCCTAAGTGGAGTTGAACTAGATATGGCCCGTACGTGGGAAGCAAAGTTCTTTTCTTCTGAGCAAGCTCACTGTTCTGGCCCTATAGGAAACACAGTAGATTAGAAGAGTGCTCTTTTCTCAAAAGCAGAGTGTGTTTCTTGTAAGGCGAGCTAGTATTTGTTTCCCAGTCAGAAATGTAGTTGAATCACATGCAGTTTCTTGGCCTACGAGCAGGAGTTGTTTTATGGTAAGAAGAGTCACTTTTGTGCTCCATTTGCCATGCACAGTGCAAAGAGCACTGGCGTCTTTTCCCAGCAAGTACAGTGTATTGGACTGAAGAGAAGCTACTGTTTTCGTCAGTTTTCTAAGTGGAGTTGAACTAGATATGGCCTGTATGTTGGAAGCACAGTTCTTTTCTTCTGAGCAAGCTCACTGTTCTGGCCCTATAGGAAACACAGGAGAGTAGAAGAGTGCTCTTTTTTCAAATGCAGAGTGTGTTTCCTGTAAGGCGAGCTAGTATTTGTTTCCCAGTCAGAAATGGAGTTAAATTACATGCAGTTTCTTGTCCTACAAGCAGGAGTTGTTTTCTGGTAATAAGAGTCACTTTTGCGCTCCCATTGCCATACACAGTGCAAATGGCACTCGCATCTGTTCCCAGCAAGTACTGTGTATTGGACTGAAGAGAAGCTACTGTTCTCGTCAGTTTCCTAAGTGGAGTTGAACTAGATATGGCCCGTATGTCGGAAGCACAGTTCTGTTGTTCTGAGCAAGCTCACTGTTCTGGCCCTATAAGAAACACAGTAGATTAGAAGAGTGCTCTTTTCTCAAAAGCAGAGTGTGTTTCTTGTAAGGCGAGCTAGTGTTTGTTTCCCAGTTCTAAATGGAGTTGAATCACATGCAGTTTCTGGTCCTACGAGCAAGAATTGTTTTCTGGTAAGAAGAGTCACTATTGTGCTCCCATTGCCATACAAAGTGCAAATAGCACTCGCGTATCTTCCCAGCAAATACAGTGTATTGGACTGAAGAGAAGCTACTGTTCTCGTCAGTTTCCTAAGTGGAGTTGAACTAGATATGGCCCGTATGTCAGAAGCACAGTTCTTTTGTTTTGAGCAAGCTCACTGTTCTGGCCCTATAGGAAACACAGGAGAGTAGAAGAGTGCTCTTTTCTCAAAAGCAGAGTGTGTTTCTTGTAAGGCGAGCTAGTGTTTGTTTCCCAGTCCTATATGGAGTTGAATCACATGCAGTTTCTTGTCCTACAAGCAAGAGTTGTTTTCTGCTAAGAAGAGTCACTATTGCGCTCCCATTGCCATACACAGTGCAAATAGCACTCGCGTCTGTTCCCAGCAAGTACAGTGTATTGGACTGAAGAGAAGCTACTGTTCTCGTCAGTTTATTAAGTGGAGTTGAACTAGATATGGCCCGTATATCGGAAGCACAGTTCTTTTGTTCTGAGCAAGCTCACTCTTCTGGCCCTATAGGAAACACAGTAGATTAGAAGAGTGCTCTTTCTCAAAAGCAGAGTGTGTTTCTTGTAAGGCGAGCTAGTGTTTGTTTCCCAGTCGTATATGGAGTTGAATCACATGCAGTTTCTTGTCCTACAAGCAAGAGTTGTTTTCTGCTAAGAAGAGTCACTATTGCGCTCCCATTGCCATACACAGTGCAAATAGCACTCGCGTCTGTTCCCAGCAAGTACAGTGTATTGGACTGAAGAGAAGCTACTGTTCTCGTCAGTTTATTAAGTGGAGTTGAACTAGATATGGCCCGTATATCGGAAGCACAGTTCTTTTGTTCTGAGCAAGCTCACTCTTCTGGCCCTATAGGAAACACAGTAGATTAGAAGAGTGCTCTTTCTCAAAAGCAGAGTGTGTTTCTTGTAAGGCGAGCTAGTGTTTGTTTCCCAATCAGAAAAGGATTTGAATCACATGCAGTTTCTGGTCCTACGAGCAAGAGTTGTTTTGTGTTAAAAAGAGTCACTTTTGTGCTCCATTCGCCATGCACAGTGCAAAGAGCACTGGCGTCTGTTCCCAGCAAGTACAGTGTATTGGACTGAAGAGAAGCTACTGTACTCTTCAGTTTACTAAGTGGAGTTGAACTAGATTGGCCTGTACGTTGGAAGCACAGTTCTTTTGTTCTGAGCAAGCTCACTGTTCTGGCCATATAGGAAACACAGTAGATTAGAAGAGTGCTCTTTTCTCAAAAGCAGAGTGTGTTTGTTGTAAGGCGAGCTAGTATTTGTTTCCCAGTCAGAAATGGAGTTGAATCACATGCAGTTTCTGGTCCTATGAGCAAGAGTTGTTTTCTGGTAAGAAGAGTCAGTATTGTGCTCCCATTGACTTACACAGTGCAAATAGCTCTCGCATCTGTTCCCAGCAAGTACAGTGTATTGGACTGAGGAGAAGCTACTGTTTTCGTCAGTTTCCTAAGTTGAGTTGAACTAGATATGGCCCGTACTTCGGAAGCACTGTTCTTTTCTTCTGAGCAAGCTCACTGTTCTGGCCCTATAGGAAACACAGTAGATTAGAAGAGTGCTCTTTTCTCAAAAGCAGAGTGTGTTTCTTGTAAGGCGAGCTACTATTTGTTTCCCAGTCAGAAATGGAGTTGAATCACATGTAGTTTCTGGTCCTACGAGCAAGAGTTGTTTTCTGGTAAGAAGAGTCACTATTGTGCTTCCATTGCCATACACAGTGCAAATAGCACTCGCGTCTCTTCCCAGCAAGTACAGTGTATTGGACTGAAGAGAAGCTACTGTTCTTGTCAGTTTCCTAAGCAGAGTTGAACTAGATATGGCCCGTATGTCGGAAGCACAGTTCTTTTGTTCTGAGCAAGCTCACTGTTCTGGCCCTATAGGAAACACAGTAGATTAGAAGAGTGCTCTTTTCTCAAAAGCAGAGTGTGTTTCTTGTAAGGCGAGCTAGGGTTTGTTTCCCAATCAGAAAAGGATTTGAATCACATGCAGTTTCTGGTCCTACGAGCAAGAGTTGTTTTGTGGTAAAAAGAGACACTTTTGTGCTCCATTTGCCATGCACAGTGCAAAGAGCACTCGCGTCTGTTCCCAGCAAGTACAGTGTATTGGACTGAAGAGAAGCTACTGTTCTTGTCAGTTTCCTAAGTGGAGTTGAACTAGATATGGCCTGTATGTTGGAAGCACAGTTCTTTTCTTCTGAGCAAGCTCACTGTTCTGGCCCTATAGGAAACACAGGAGAGTAGAA
The DNA here is from genome assembly GCF_949786415.1 of Peromyscus eremicus. Classification (NCBI taxonomy): domain Eukaryota; kingdom Metazoa; phylum Chordata; class Mammalia; order Rodentia; family Cricetidae; genus Peromyscus; species Peromyscus eremicus. The sequence continues at coordinate 353,868 of NW_026734409.1, forward strand.
GAGTGCTCTTTTCTCAAAAGCAGAGTGTGTTTCTTGTAAGGCGAGCTAGTATTTGTTTCCCAGTCAGAAATAGAGTTGAATCACATGCAGTTTCTTGTCCTACGAGCAGGAGTTGTTTTCTGGTAAGAAGAGTCACTTTTGCGCTCCCACGCCATACACAGTGCAAAGAGCACTGGCGTCTGTTCCCAGCAAGTACAGTGTATTGGACTGAAGAGAAGCTACTGTTCTTGTCAGTTTCCTAAGTGGAGTTGAACTAGATATGGCTTGTAAGACGGAAGCACATTTCTTTTGTTCTGAGCAAGCTCACTGTTCTGGCCCTACAGGAAACACAGTAGATTAGAAGAGTGCTCTTTTCTCAAAAGCAGAGTGTGTTTGTTGTAAGGCGAGCTAGTGTTTGTTTCCCAGTCCTATATGGAGTTGAATCACATGCAGTTTCTGGTCCTACGAGCAAGAGTTGTTTTCTGGTAAGAAGAGACACTATTGAGCTCCCATTGCCATACACAGTGCAAATAGCACTCGCGTGTGTTCCCAGCAAGTACAGTGTATTGGACTGAAGAGAAGCTACTGTTCTCGTCAGTTTCCTAAGTGGAGTTGAACTAGATATGGCCCGTATGTCAGAAGCACAGTTCTGTTGTTCTGAGCAAGCTCACTGTTCTGGCCCTATAGGAAACACAGTAGATTAGAAGAGTGCTCTTTTCTCAAAAGCAGAGTGTGTTTCTTGTAAGGCGAGCTAGTGTTTGTTTCCCAATCAGAAAAGGATTTGAATCACATGCAGTTTCTGGTCCTACGAGCAAGAGTTGTTTTGTGTTAAAAAGAGTCACTTTTGTGCTCCATTCGCCATGCACAGTGCAAAGAGCACTGGCGTCTGTTCCCAGCAAGTACAGTGTATTGGACTGAAGAGAAGCTACTGTTCTCTTCAGTTTACTAAGTGGAGTTGAACTAGATTGGCCTGTACGTTGGAAGCACAGTTCTTTTGTTCTGAGCAAGCTCACTGTTCTGGCCATATAGGAAACACAGTAGATTAGAAGAGTGCTCTTTTCTCAAAAGCAGAGTGTGTTTGTTGTAAGGCGAGCTAGTATTTGTTTCCCAGTCAGAAATGGAGTTGAATCACATGAAGTTTCTGGTCCTACGAGCAAGAGTTGTTTTCTGGTAAGAAGAGTCAGTATTGTGCTCCCATTGCCTTACACAGTGCAAATAGCTCTCGCATCTGTTCACAGCAAGTACAGTGTATTGGACTGAGGAGAAGCTACTGTTCTCGTCAGTTTCCTAAGTTGAGTTGAACTAGATATGGCCCATACTTCGGAAGCACTGTTCTTTTCTTCTGAGCAAGGTCAATGTTCTGGCACTATAGGAAACACAGTAGATTAGAAGAGTGCTCTTTTCTCAAAAGCAGAGTGTGTTTCTTGTAAGGCGAGCTACTATTTGTTTCCCAGTCAGAAATGGAGTTGAATCACATGTAGTTTCTGGTCCTACGAGCAAGAGTTGTTTTTCTGGTAAGAAGAGTCACTATTGTGCTTCCATTGCCATACACAGTGCAAATAGCACTCGCGTCTGTTCCCAGCAAGTACAGTGTATTGGACTGAAGAGAAGCTACTGTTCTTGTCAGTTTCCTAAGTTGAGTTGAACTAGATATGGCCCGTATGTCGGAAGCACAGTTCTGTTGTTCTGAGCAAGCTCACTGTTCTGGCCCTATAGGAAACACAGTAGATTAGAAGTGTGCTCTTTTCTCAAAAGCAGAGTTTGTTTCTTGTAAGGCTAGCTAGTGTTTGTTTCCCAATCAGAAAAGGATTTGAATCACATGCAGTTTCTGGTCCTATGAGCAAGAGATGTTTTGTGGTAAAAATAGTCACTTTTGTGCTCCATTCGCCATACACAGTGCAAAGAGCACTCGCATCTGTTCCCAGCAAGTACAGTGTATTGGACTTAAGAGAAGCTACTGTTCTTGTCAGTTTCCTAAGTGGAGTTGAACTAGATATGGCTTGTAAGACGGAAGCACATTTCTTTTGTTCTGAGCAAGCTCACTGTTCTGGCCCTACAGGAAACACAGTAGATTAGAAGAGTGCTCTTTTCTCAAAAGCAGAGTGTGTTTCTTGTAAGGCGAGCTAGTGTTTGTTTCCCAGTCCTATATGGAGTTGAATCACATGCAGTTTCTGGTCCTACGAGCAAGAGTTGTTTTCTGGTAAGAAGAGACACTATTGAGCTCCCATTGCCATACACAGTGCAAATAGCACTCGCGTCTGTTCCCAGCAAGTACAGTGTATTGGACTGAAGAGAAGCTACTGTTCTCGTCAGTTTCCTAAGTGGAGTTGAACTAGATATGGCCCGTATGTCAGAAGCACAGTTCTGTTGTTCTGAGCAAGCTCACTGTTCTGGCCCTATAGGAAACACAGTAGATTAGAAGAGTGCTCTTTTCTCAAAAGCAGAGTGTGTTTCTTGTAAGGCCAGCTAGTGTTTGTTTCCCAATCAGAAAAGGATTTGAATCACATGCAGTTTCTGGTCCTACGAGCAAGAGTTGTTTTGTGTTAAAAAGAGTCACTTTTGTGCTCCATTCGCCATGCACAGTGCAAAGAGCACTGGCGTCTGTTCCCAGCAAGTACAGTGTATTGGACTGAAGAGAAGCTACTGTTCTCTTCAGTTTACTAAGTGGAGTTGAACTAGATTGGCCTGTACGTTGGAAGCACAGTTCTTTTGTTCTGAGCAAGCTCACTGTTCTGGCCATATAGGAAACACAGTAGATTAGAAGAGTGCTCTTTTCTCAAAAGCAGAGTGTGTTTGTTGTAAGGCGAGCTAGTATTTGTTTCCCAGTCAGAAATGGAGTTGAATCACATGAAGTTTCTGGTCCTACGAGCAAGAGTTGTTTTCTGGTAAGAAGAGTCAGTATTGTGCTCCCATTGCCTTACACAGTGCAAATAGCTCTCGCATCTGTTCACAGCAAGTACAGTGTATTGGACTGAGGAGAAGCTACTGTTCTCGTCAGTTTCCTAAGTTGAGTTGAACTAGATATGGCCCATACTTCGGAAGCACTGTTCTTTTCTTCTGAGCAAGGTCAATGTTCTGGCCCTATAGGAAACACAGTAGATTAGAAGAGTGCTCTTTTCTCAAAAGCAGAGTGTGTTTCTTGTAAGGCGAGCTACTATTTGTTTCCCAGTCAGAAATGGAGTTGAATCACATGTAGTTTCTGGTCCTACGAGCAAGAGTTGTTTTCTGGTAAGAAGAGTCACTATTGTGCTTCCATTGCCATACACAGTGCAAATAGCACTCGCGTCTGTTCCCAGCAAGTACAGTGTATTGGACTGAAGAGAAGCTACTGTTCTTGTCAGTTTCCTAAGTTGAGTTGAACTAGATATGGCCCGTATGTCGGAAGCACAGTTCTGTTGTTCTGAGCAAGCTCACTGTTCTGGCCCTATAGGAAACACAGTAGATTAGAAGTGTGCTCTTTTCTCAAAAGCAGAGTTTGTTTCTTGTAAGGCTAGCTAGTGTTTGTTTCCCAATCAGAAAAGGATTTGAATCACATGCAGTTTCTGGTCCTATGAGCAAGAGATGTTTTGTGGTAAAAATAGTCACTTTTGTGCTCCATTCGCCATACACAGTGCAAAGAGCACTCGCATCTGTTCCCAGCAAGTACAGTGTATTGGACTTAAGAGAAGCTACTGTTCTTGTCAGTTTCCTAAGTGGAGTTGAACTAGATATGGCTTGTAAGACGGAAGCACATTTCTTTTGTTCTGAGCAAGCTCACTGTTCTGGCCCTACAGGAAACACAGTAGATTAGAAGAGTGCTCTTTTCTCAAAAGCAGAGTGTGTTTCTTGTAAGGCGAGCTAGTGTTTGTTTCCCAGTCCTATATGGAGTTGAATCACATGCAGTTTCTGGTCCTACGAGCAAGAGTTGTTTTCTGGTAAGAAGAGACACTATTGAGCTCCCATTGCCATACACAGTGCAAATAGCACTCGCGTCTGTTCCCAGCAAGTACAGTGTATTGGACTGAAGAGAAGCTACTGTTCTCGTCAGTTTCCTAAGTGGAGTTGAACTAGATATGGCCCGTATGTCAGAAGCACAGTTCTGTTGTTCTGAGCAAGCTCACTGTTCTGGCCCTATAGGAAACACAGTAGATTAGAAGAGTGCTCTTTTCTCAAAAGCAGAGTGTGTTTCTTGTAAGGCCAGCTAGTGTTTGTTTCCCAATCAGAAAAGGATTTGAATCACATGCAGTTTCTGGTCCTACGAGCAAGAGTTGTTTTGTGTTAAAAAGAGTCACTTTTGTGCTCCATTCGCCATGCACAGTGCAAAGAGCACTGGCGTCTGTTCCCAGCAAGTACAGTGTATTGGACTGAAGAGAAGCTACTGTTCTCTTCAGTTTACTAAGTGGAGTTGAACTAGATTGGCCTGTACGTTGGAAGCACAGTTCTTTTGTTCTGAGCAAGCTCACTGTTCTGGCCATATAGGAAACACAGTAGATTAGAAGAGTGCTCTTTTCTCAAAAGCAGAGTGTGTTTGTTGTAAGGCGAGCTAGTATTTGTTTCCCAGTCAGAAATGGAGTTGAATCACATGAAGTTTCTGGTCCTACGAGCAAGAGTTGTTTTCTGGTAAGAAGAGTCAGTATTGTGCTCCCATTGCCTTACACAGTGCAAATAGCTCTCGCATCTGTTCACAGCAAGTACAGTGTATTGGACTGAGGAGAAGCTACTGTTCTCGTCAGTTTCCTAAGTTGAGTTGAACTAGATATGGCCCATACTTCGGAAGCACTGTTCTTTTCTTCTGAGCAAGGTCAATGTTCTGGCCCTATAGGAAACACAGTAGATTAGAAGAGTGCTCTTTTCTCAAAAGCAGAGTGTGTTTCTTGTAAGGCGAGCTACTATTTGTTTCCCAGTCAGAAATGGAGTTGAATCACATGTAGTTTCTGGTCCTATGAGCAAGAGTTGTTTTCTGGTAAGAAGAGTCACTATTGTGCTTCCATTGCCATACACAGTGCAAATAGCACTCGCGTCTGTTCCCAGCAAGTACAGTGTATTGGACTGAAGAGAAGCTACTGTTCTTGTCAGTTTCCTAAGTTGAGTTGAACTAGATATGGCCCGTATGTCGGAAGCACAGTTCTGTTGTTCTGAGCAAGCTCACTGTTCTGGCCCTATAGGAAACACAGTAGATTAGAAGTGTGCTCTTTTCTCAAAAGCAGAGTTTGTTTCTTGTAAGGCTAGCTAGTGTTTGTTTCCCAATCAGAAAAGGATTTGAATCACATGCAGTTTCTGGTCCTATGAGCAAGAGATGTTTTGTGGTAAAAATAGTCACTTTTGTGCTCCATTCGCCATACACAGTGCTAAGAGCACTCGCATCTGTTCCCAGCAAGTACAGTGTATTGGACTTAAGAGAAGCTACTGTTCTTGTCAGTTTCCTAAGCAGAGTTGAACTAGATATGGCCCGTGTGTCGGAAGCACAGTTCTTTTATTCTGAGCAAGCTCACTGTTCTGGCCCTATAGGAAACACAGTAGATTAGAAGAGTGCTCTTTTCTCAAAAGCAGAGTGTGTTTCTTGTAAGGCGAGCTAGTGTTTGTTTCCCAGTTCTAAATGGAGTTGAATCACATGCAGTTTCTGGTCCTACGAGCAAGAATTGTTTTCTGGTAAGAAGAGTCACTATTGTGCTCCCATTGCCATACAAAGTGCAAATAGCACTCGCGTCTCTTCCCAGCAAATACAGTGTATTGGACTGAAGAGAAGCTACTGTTCTCGTCAGTTTCCTAAGTGAAGTTGAACTAGATATGGCCCGTAAGTCAGAAGCACAGTTCTTTTGTTCTGAGCAAGGTCACTGTTTTGGCCCTTTAGGAAACACAGTAGATTAGAAGAGTGTTCTTATCTCAAAATCAGAGTGTGTTTCTTGTAAGGCGAGCTACTGTTTGTTTCCCAGTCCTATATGGAGTTGAATCACATGCAGTTTCTGGTCCTACGAGCAAGAGTTTTTTCTGGTAAGAAGAGTCACTATTGCGCTCCCATTGCCATGCACAGTGCAAATAGCACTTGTGACTGTTCCCAGCAAGTACAGTGTATTGGACTGAAGAGAAGCTACTGTTCTCGTCAGTTTCCTAAGTGGAGTTGAACTAGATATGGCCCGTACGTGGGAAGCAAAGTTCTTTTCTTCTGAGCAAGCTCACTGTTCTGGCCCTATAGGAAACACAGTAGATTAGAAGAGTGCTCTTTTCTCAAAAGCAGAGTGTGTTTCTTGTAAGGCGAGCTAGTATTTGTTTCCCAGTCAGAAATGTAGTTGAATCACATGCAGTTTCTTGGCCTACGAGCAGGAGTTGTTTTATGGTAAGAAGAGTCACTTTTGTGCTCCATTTGCCATGCACAGTGCAAAGAGCACTGGCGTCTTTTCGAGCAAGTACAGTGTATTGGACTGAAGAGAAGCTACTGTTTTCGTCAGTTTCCTAAGTGGAGTTGAACTAGATATGGCCTGTATGTTGGAAGCACAGTTCTTTTCTTCTGAGCAAGCTCACTGTTCTGGCCCTATAGGAAACACAGGAGAGTAGAAGAGTGCTCTTTTTTCAAATGCAGAGTGTGTTTCTTGTAAGGCGAGCTAGTATTTGTTTCCCAGTCAGAAATGGAGTTAAATTACATGCAGTTTCTTGTCCTACAAGCAGGAGTTGTTTTCTGGTAATAAGAGTCACTTTTGCGCTCCCATTGCCATACACAGTGCAAATGGCACTCGCATCTGTTCCCAGCAAGTACTGTGTATTGGACTGAAGAGAAGCTACTGTTCTCGTCAGTTTCCTAAGTGGAGTTGAACTAGATATGGCCCGTATGTCGGAAGCACAGTTCTGTTGTTCTGAGCAAGCTCACTGTTCTGGCCCTATAGGAAACACAGTAGATTAGAAGAGTGCTCTTTTCTCAAAAGCAGAGTGTGTTTCTTGTAAGGCGAGCTAGTGTTTGTTTCCCAATCAGAAAAGGATTTGAATCACATGCAGTTTCTGGTCCTATGAGCAAGAGTTGTTTTGTGGTAAAAATAGTCACTTTTGTGCTCCATTCTCCATACACAGTGCAAAGAACACTCGCGTCTGTTCCCAGCAAGTACAGTGTATTGGACTGAAGAGAAGCTACTGTTCTCGTCAGTTTCCTAAGCAGAGTTGAACTAGATATGGCCCGTATGTCAGAAGCACAGTTCTTTTGTTCTGAGCAAGCTCACTGTTTTGGCACTTTAGGAAACACAGTAGATTAGAAGAGTGCTCTTTTCTCAAAAGCAGAGTGTGTTTCTTGAAAGGCGAGCTACTATTTGTTTCCCAGTCAGAAATGGAGTTGAATCACATGCAGTTTCTGGTCCTATGAGCAAGAGTTGTTTTCTGGTAAGAAGAGTCACTATTGCGCTCCTATTGCCATACACAGTGCAAAGAGCACTGGCGTCTGTTCCCAGCAAGTACAATGTATTGGACTGAAGAGAAGCTACTGTTCTTGTCAGTTTCCTAAGCAGAGTTGAACTAGATATGGCCCGTGTGTAGGAAGCACAGTGCTTTTGTTCTGAGCAAGCTCACTGTTCTGGCCCTGTAGGAAACACAGGAGAGTAGAAGAGTGCTCTTTTCTCAAAAGCAGAGTGTGTTTCTTATAAGGCGAGCTAGTGTTTGTTTCCCAATCAGAAAAGGATTTGAATCACCTGCAGTTTCTGGTCCTATGAGCAAGAGTTGTTTTGTGGTAAAAATAGTCACTTTTGTGCTCCATTAGCCATACACAGTGCAAAGAGCACTCGCGTCTGTTTCCAGCAAGTACAGAATATTGGACTGAAGAGAAGCTACTGTTCTTGTCAGTTTCCTAAGCAGAGTTGAACTAGATATGTCCCGAGTGTGGGAAGCACAGTGCTTTTGTTCTGAGCAAGCTCACTGTTCTGGCCTTTAGGAAACACAGTAGATTAGAAGAGTGCTCTTTTCTCAAAGGCAGAGTGTGTTTCTTGTAAGGTGAGCTAGTATTTCTTTCCCAGTCAGAAATGGAGTTGAATCACATGCAGTTTCTGGTCCTACGAGGAGGAGTTGTTTTCTGGAAAGAAGAGTCACTATTGCGCTCCCATTGCCATACACAGTGCAAATAGCACTGGCGTCTGTTCCCAGCAAGTACAGTGTATTGGACTGAAGAGAAGCTACTGTTCTCGTCAGTTTCCTAAGTTGAGTTGAACTAGATATGGCCCGTATGTCAGGAGCACAGTTCTTTTGTTTGAGCAAGCTCACTGTTTTGGCCCTTTAGGAAACACAGTAGATTAGAAGAGTGCTCTTTTCTCAAAAGCAGAGTGTGTTTCTTGTAAGGCGAGCTACTATTTGTTTCCCAGTCAGAAATGGAGTTGAATCACATGCAGTTTCTGGTCCTACGAGCAAGAGTTGTTTTCTGGTAAGAAGAGTCACTATTGGGCTCCCATTGCCATACACAGTGCAAAGAGCACTGGCGTCTGTTCCCAGCAAGTACAATGTATTGTAGTGAAGAGAAGCTACTGTTCTTGTCAGTTTCCTAAGCAGAGTTGAACTAGATATGGCCCGTGTGTAGGAAGCACAGTGCTTTTGTTCTGAGCAAGCTCACTGTTCTGGCCCTGTAGGAAACACAGGAGAGTAGAAGAGTGCTCTTTTCTCAAAAGCAGAGTGTGTTTCTTGTAAGGCGAGCTAGTGTTTGTTTCCCAATCAGAAAAGGATTTGAATCACATGCAGTTTCTGGTCCGATGAGCAAGAGTTGTTTTGTGGTAAAAATAGTCACTTTTGTGCTCCATTCGCCATACACAGAGCAAAGAGCACTCGCGTCTGTTCCCAGCAAGTACAGTGTATTGTACTGAAGAGAAGCTACTGTTCTTGTCAGTTTCCTAAGAGAGTTGAACTAGATATGTCCCGTGTGTCGGAAGCACAGTGCTTTTGTTCTGAGCAAGCTCACTGTTCTGGCCCTATAGGAAACACAGTAGATTAGAAGAGTGCTCTTTTCTCAAAAGCAGAGTGTGTTTCTTGTAAGGCGAGCTACTATTTGTTTCCCAGTCAGAAATGGAGTTGAATCACATACAGTTTCTCGTCCTACAAGCAAGAGTTGTTTTCTGTTAAGAAGAGTCACTATTGCGCTCCCACGCCATACACAGTGCAAAGAGCACTGGCGTCTGTTCCCAGCAAGTACAGTGTATTGGACTGAAGAGAAGCTACTGTTCTTGTCAGTTTCCTAAGTGGAGTTGAACTAGATATGGCTTGTAAGACGGAAGCACAGTTCTTTTGTTCTGAGCAAGCTCACTGTTCTGGCCCTACAGGAAACACAGTAGATTAGAAGAGTGCTCTTTTCTCAAAAGCAGAGTGTGTTTCTTGTAAGGCGAGCTAGTGTTTGTTTCCCAGTCCTATATGGAGTTGAATCACATGCAGTTTCTTGTCCTATGAGCAAGAGTTGTTTTCTGGTAAGAAGAGACACTATTGAGCTCCCATTGCCATACACAGTGCAAATAGCACTCGCGTGTGTTCCCAGCAAGTACAGTGTATTGGACTGAAGAGAAGATACTGTTCTCGTCAGTTTCCTAAGTGGAGTTGAACTAGATATGGCCCGTATGTCGGAAGCACAGTTCTGTTGTTCTGAGCAAGCTCACTGTTCTGGCCCTATAGGAAACACAGTAGATTAGAAGAGGGCTCTTTTCTCAAAAGCAGAGTGTGTTTCTTGTAAGGCGAGCTAGTGTTTGTTTCCCAATCAGAAAAGGATTTGAATCACATGCAGTTTCTGGTCCTATGAGCAAGAGTTGTTTTGTGGTAAAAATAGTCACTTTTGTGCTCCATTCGCCATACACAGTGCAAAGAGCACTCGCGTCTGTTCCCAGCAAGTACAGTGTATTGGACTGAAGAGAAGCTACTGTTCTAGTCAGTTTCCTAAGTGGAGTTGAACTAGATATGGCCCGTATGTTGGAAGCACAGTTCTTTTGTTCTGAGCAAGCTCACTGTTCTGGCCCTATAGGAAACACAGTAGATTAGAAGAGTGCTCTTTTCTCAAAAGCAGAGTGTGTTTCTTGAAAGGCGAGCTAGTATTTGTTTCCCAGTCAGAAATGGAGTTGAGTCACATGCAGTTTCTTGTCCTACGAGCAAGAGTTGTTTTCTGGTAAGAAGAGTCGCTATTGCGCTCCCATTGCCATACACAGTGCAAATAGCACTGGCTTCTGTTCCCAGAAAGTACAGTGTATTGGACTGAAGAGAAGCTACTGTTCTCGTCAGGTTCCTAAGCAGAGTGGAACTAGATATGGCCCATGTGTGTAGAAAGCACAGTTCTTTTGTTCTGAGCAAGCTCACTGTTCTGGCCCTATAGAAAAACACAGAATAGAAGAAGAGTGCTCTTTTCTCAAAAGCAGAGTGTGTTTCTTGTAAGGCGAGCTAGTGTTTGTTTCCCAGTCCTAAATGGAGGGGAATCACATGCAGTTTCTTGTCCTATGAGTAAGAGTTGTTTTCTGGTAAGAAAAGTCACTATTGCACTCCCTTTGCCATACACAGTGCAAATAGCACTGGCATCTGTTCCCAGCAAGTACAGTGTATTGGACTGAAGAGAAGCTACTGTTCTCGTCAGTTTCCTAAGTGGAGTTGAACTAGATATGGCCCGTAATTCGGAAGCACAGTTCTTTTGTTCTGAGCAAGCTCACTCTTCTGGCCCTATAGGAAACACAGTAGATTAGAAGAGTGCTCTTTTCTCAAAAGCAGAGTGTGTTTCTTGTAAGGCGAGCTAGCGTTTGTTTCTAAGTTCTAAACGGAGTTGAAACACATGCAGTTTCTGGTCCTACGAGTAAGAGTTGTTTTCTGCTAAGAAGAGTATTATGCTCCCTTTGCCATATACAGTGCAAATAGCACTCGCGTCTGCTCCCAGCAAGTACAGTGTATTGGACTGAAGAGAAGCTACTGTTCTCATCAGTTTTCTAAGTGGAGTTGAACTAGATATGTCCCGTACGTCAGAAGCACAGTTCTTTTGTTCTGAGCAAGCTCACTGTTCTGGCCCTATAGGAAACACAGGAGAATAGAAGAGTGCTCTTCCCAAAAGAAGAGTGTGTTTCTTGTAAGGCGAGCTAGTATTTGTTTCCCAGTCCTAAATGGAGTTGAATCACATGCAGTTTCTTGTCCTGCAAGCAAGAGTTGTTTTCTGGTAAGAAGAGTCACTATTGTGCTCCCATTGCCATACACAGTGCAAATAGCACTCGCATCTGTTCCCAGCAAGTACAGTGTATTGGACTGAAGAGAAGCTACTATTCTCGTCAGTTTCCTAAGTGGAGTTGAACGAGATATGGCCTGTATGTCGGAAGCACAGTTCTTTTGTTCTGAGCAAGCTTACTGTTCTGGCCCTATAGGAAACACAGAAGATTAGAAGAGTGCTCTTTTCTCAAAAGCAGAGTGTGTTTCTTGTAAGGCGAGCTAGTATTTGTTTCCCAGTCAGAAATGTAGTTGAATCACATGCAGTTTCTGGTCCTACGAGCAGGAGTTGTTTTCTGGTAAGAAGAGTCACTATTGTGCTCCCATTTCCATACACAGTACAAATAGCACTCGTGTCTGTTCCCAGCAAGTACAGTGTATTGGACTGAAGAGAAGCTACTGTTCTTGTCAGTTTCCTAAGTGGAGTTGAACTAGATATGGCCCATACATCGGAAGCACAGTTCTTTTGTTCTGAGCAAGGTCACTGTTCTGGCCCTGTTGGAAACACAGTAGATTAGAAGAGTGCTCTTTTCTCAAAAGCAGAGTGTGTTTCTTGTAAGGCGAGCTAGAATTTGTTTCCCAGTCAGAAATGAAGTTGAATCACATGCAGTTTCTTGTACTACGAGCAAGAGTTGTTTTCTGCTGAGAAGAGTCACTATTGAGCTCCCATTGCCATACACAGTGCAAATAGCACTCGCGTCTGTTCCCAGCAAGTACAGTGTATTGGACTGAAGAGAAGCTACTGTTCTTTTCAGTTTCCTAAGCAGAGTTGAAGTAGATATGGCCCGTGTGTGTAGGAAGCACAGTTCTTTTGTTCTGAGCAAGCTCACTGTTCTGGCCCTATAGGAAACACAGTAGATTAGAAGAGTGCTCTTTTCTCAAAAGCAGAGTGTGTTTCTTGTAAGGCGAGCTAGTGTTTGTTTCCCAATCAGAAAAGGATTTGAATCACATGCAGTTTCTGGTCCTATGAGCAAGAGTTGTTTTGTGTTAAAAAGAGTCACATTTGTGCTCCATTAGCGATACACAGTGCAAATAGCACTCGCGTCTGTTGCCAGCAAGTACAGTGTATTGGACTGAAGAGAAGCTACTGTTCTTCTCAGTTTCCTAAGCAGAGTTGAACTAGATATGGCCCGTGTGTCGGAAGCACGGTGCTTTTGTTCTGAGCAAGCTCACTGTTCCGGCCCTATAGGAAACACAGTAGATTAGAAGAGTTCTCTTTTCTAAAAAGCAGAGTGTGTTTCTTGTAAAGCGAGCTAGTATTTGTTTCCCAGTCAGAAATGGAGTTGAATCACATGCAGTTTATGGTCCTACGAGCAGGAGTTGTTTTCTGGTAAGAAGAGTCACTATTGAGCTCACATTGCCATACACAGTGCAAATAGCACTCGCGTCTGTTCCCAGCAAGTACAGTGTAATGGATTGAAGAGAAGCTACTGTTGTTGTCACTTTCCTAGGCAGAGTTGAACTAGATATTGCCCGTGTGTGTAGAAAGCACAGTTCTTTTGTTCTGAGCAATCTCACTGTTCTGGCCCTATAGGAAACACAGGAGAGTAGAAGAGTGCTCTTTTCTCAAAAGCAGAGTGTGTTTCTTGTAAGGCGAGCTAGCATTTGTTTCCCAGTCCCAAATGGAGTTGAATCACATGCAGTTTCTTGTTTTGCAAGCAAGAGTTGTTTCCTGCTAAGAAGAGTCACTATTGCGCTCCCATTGCCATACACAGTGCAAATAGCACTCGCATCTGTTCCCAGCAAGTACAGTGTATTGGACTGAAGAGCAGCTACTGTTCTCGTCAGTTTCCTAAGTGGAGTTGAACTAGATATGGCCCGTAATTCGGAAGCACAGTTCTTTTGTTCTGAGCAAGCTTACTGTTCTGGCCCTATAGGAAACACAGTAGATTAGAAGAGTGCTCTTTTCTCAAAAGCAGAGTGTTTCTTTTAAGGCGAGCTAGCGTTTGTTTCTAAGTTCTAAACGGAGTTGAAACACATGCAGTTTCTGGTCCTACAAGTAAGAGTTGTTTTCTGCTAAGAAGAATATTATGCTCCCTTTGCCATATACAGTGCAAATATCACTCGCGTCTGTTCCCAGCAAGTACAGTGTATTGGACTGAAGAGAAGCTACTGTTCTCGTCAGGTTCCTAAGCAGAGTTCAAGTAGATATGGCCCGTGTGTGTAGAAAGCACAGTTCTGTTGTTCTGAGCAAGCTCACTGTTCTGGCCCTATGGGAAACACAGAATAGAAGCAGAGTGCTCTTTTCTCAAAAGCAGAGTGTGTTTCATGTAAGGGGAGCTAGCATTTGTTTCCCAGTAGTAAACGGAGTTGAATCACATGCAGTTTCTGGTCCTACAAGCAACAGTTTTTTTCTGCTAAGAAGAGTCACTATTGTGCTCCCATTGCCATACACAGCACAAATAACACTCGCTTCTGTTCCCAGCAAGTACAGTGTATTGGACTGAAGAGAAGATACTGTTCTCGTCAGTTTCCTAAGCAGAGTTGAAGTAGATATGGCCCGTGTGTAGGAAGCACAGTTCTTTTGTTCTGAGCAAGCTCACTGTTCTGGCCCTATAGGAAACACAGGAGAGTAGAAGAGTGCTCTTTTCTCAAAAGCAGAGTGTGTTTCTTGTAAGGCGAGCTAGTGTTTGTTTCCCAGTCCTATATGGAGTTGAATCACATGCAGTTTCTTGTCCTACGAGCAAGAGTTGTTTTCTGGTAAGAAGAGACACTATTGAGCTCCCATTGCCATACACAGTGCAAATAGCACTCGCGTGTGTTCCCAGCAAGTACAGTGTATTGGACTGAAGAGAAGATACTGTTCTCGTCAGTTTCCTAAGTGGAGTTGAACTAGATATGGCCCGTATGTCGGAAGCACAGTTCTGTTGTTCTGAGCAAGCTCACTGTTCTGGCCCTATAGGAAACACAGTAGATTAGAAGAGGGCTCTTTTCTCAAAAGCAGAGTGTGTTTCTTGTAAGGCGAGCTAGTGTTTGTTTCCCAATCAGAAAAGGATTTGAATCACATGCAGTTTCTGGTCCTATGAGCAAGAGTTGTTTTGTGGTAAAAATAGTCACTTTTGTGCTCCATTCGCCATACACAGTGCAAAGAGCACTCGCGTCTGTTCCCAGCAAGTACAGTGTATTGGACTGAAGAGAAGCTACTGTTCTAGTCAGTTTCCTAAGTGGAGTTGAACTAGATATGGCCCGTATGTTGGAAGCACAGTTCTTTTGTTCTGAGCAAGCTCACTGCTCTGGCCCTATAGGAAACACAGTAGATTAGAAGAGTGCTCTTTTCTCAAAAGCAGAGTGTGTTTCTTGAAAGGCGAGCTAGTATTTGTTTCCCAGTCAGAAATGGAGTTGAGTCACATGCAGTTTCTTGTCCTACGAGCAAGAGTTGTTTTCTGGTAAGAAGAGTCGCTATTGTGCTCCCATTGCCATACACAGTGCAAATACCACTGGCTTCTGTTCCCACAAAGTACAGTGTATTGGACTGAAGAGAAGCTACTGTTCTCGTCAGGTTCCTAAGCAGAGTTGAACTAGATATGGCCCATGTGTGTTAAAGCACAGTTCTTTTGTTCTGAGCAAGCTCACTGTTCTGGCCCTATAGAAAAACACAGAATAGAAGAAGAGTGCTCTTTTCTCAAAAGCAGAGTGTGTTTCTTGTAAGGCGAGCTAGTGTTTGTTTCCCAGTCCTAAATGGAGGGGAATCACATGCAGTTTCTTGTCCTATGAGTAAGAGTTGTTTTCTGGTAAGAAAAGTCACTATTGCACTCCCTTTGCCATACACAGTGCAAATAGCACTGGCATCTGTTCCCAGCAAGTACAGTGTATTGGACTGAAGAGAAGCTACTGTTCTCGTCAGTTTCCTAAGTGGAGTTGAACTAGATATGGCCCGTAATTCGGAAGCACAGTTCTTTTGTTCTGAGCAAGCTCACTCTTCTGGCCCTATAGGAAACACAGTAGATTAGAAGAGTGCTCTTTTCTCAAAAGCAGAGTGTGTTTCTTGTAAGGCGAGCTAGCGTTTGTTTCTAAGTTCTAAACGGAGTTGAAACACATGCAGTTTCTGGTCCTACGAGTAAGAGTTGTTTTCTGCTAAGAAGAGTATTATGCTCCCTTTGCCATATACAGTGCAAATAGCACTCGCGTCTGCTCCCAGCAAGTACAGTGTATTGGACTGAAGAGAAGCTACTGTTCTCATCAGTTTTCTAAGTGGAGTTGAACTAGATATGTCCCGTACGTCAGAAGCACAGTTCTTTTGTTCTGAGCAAGCTCACTGTTCTGGCCCTATAGGAAACACAGGAGAATAGAAGAGTGCTCTTCCCAAAAGAAGAGTGTGTTTCTTGTAAGGCGAGCTAGTATTTGTTTCCCAGTCCTAAATGGAGTTGAATCACATGCAGTTTCTTGTCCTGCAAGCAAGAGTTGTTTTCTGGTAAGAAGAGTCACTATTGTGCTCCCATTGCCATACACAGTGCAAATAGCACTCGCATCTGTTCCCAGCAAGTACAGTGTATTGGACTGAAGAGAAGCTACTATTCTCGTCAGTTTCCTAAGTGGAGTTGAACGAGATATGGCCTGTATGTCGGAAGCACAGTTCTTTTGTTCTGAGCAAGCTTACTGTTCTGGCCCTATAGGAAACACAGAAGATTAGAAGAGTGCTCTTTTCTCAAAAGCAGAGTGTTTTTCTTGTAAGGCGAGCTAGTATTTGTTTCCCAGTCAGAAATGTAGTTGAATCACATGCAGTTTCTGGTCCTACGAGCAGGAGTTGTTTTCTGGTAAGAAGAGTCACTATTGTGCTCCCATTTCCATACACAGTACAAATAGCACTCGCATCTGTTCCCAGCAAGTACATTGTATTGGACTGAATAGAAGCTACTGTTCTTGTCAGTTTCCTAAGTGGAGTTGAACTAGATATGGCCCATACGTCGGAAGCACAGTTCTTTTGTTCTGAGCAAGCTCACTGTTCTGGCCCTGTTGGAAACACAGTAGATTAGAAGAGTGCTCTTTTCTCAAAAGCAGAGTGTGTTTCTTGTAAGGCGAGCTAGAATTTGTTTCCCAGTCAGAAATGAAGTTGAATCACATGCAGTTTCTTGTACTACGAGCAAGAGTTGTTTTCTGCTGAGAAGAGTCACTATTGAGCTCCCATTGCCATACACAGTGCAAATAGCACTCGCGTCTGTTCCCAGCAAGTACAGTGTATTGGACTGAAGAGAAGCTACTGTTCTTTTCAGTTTCCTAAGCAGAGTTGAAGTAGATATGGCCCGTGTGTGTAGGAAGCACAGTTCTTTTGTTCTGAGCAAGCTCACTGTTCTGGCCCTATAGGAAACACAGTAGATTAGAAGAGTGCTCTTTTCTCAAAAGCAGAGTGTGTTTCTTGTAAGGCGAGCTAGTGTTTGTTTCCCAATCAGAAAAGGATTTGAATCACATGCAGTTTCTGGTCCTATGAGCAAGAGTTGTTTTGTGTTAAAAAGAGTCACATTTGTGCTCCATTAGCGATACACAGTGCAAATAGCACTCGCGTCTGTTGCCAGCAAGTACAGTGTATTGGACTGAAGAGAAGCTACTGTTCTTCTCAGTTTCCTAAGCAGAGTTGAACTAGATATGGCCCGTGTGTCGGAAGCACGGTGCTTTTGTTCTGAGCAAGCTCACTGTTCCGGCCCTATAGGAAACACAGTAGATTAGAAGAGTTCTCTTTTCTCAAAAGCAGAGTGTGTTTCTTGTAAAGCGAGCTAGTATTTGTTTCCCAGTCAGAAATGGAGTTGAATCACATGCAGTTTATGGTCCTACAAGCAGGAGTTGTTTTCTGGTAAGAAGAGTCACTATTGAGCTCACATTGCCATACACAGTGCAAATAGCACTCGCGTCTGTTCCCAGCAAGTACAGTGTAATGGATTGAAGAGAAGCTACTGTTGTTGTCACTTTCCTAGGCAGAGTTGAACTAGATATGGCCCGTGTGTGTAGAAAGCACAGTTCTTTTGTTCTGAGCAATCTCACTGTTCTGGCCCTATAGGAAACACAGGAGAGTAGAAGAGTGCTCTTTTCTCAAAAGCAGAGTGTGTTTCTTGTAAGGCGAGCTAGCATTTGTTTCCCAGTCCCAAATGGAGTTGAATCACATGCAGTTTCTTGTTTTGCAAGCAAGAGTTGTTTCCTGCTAAGAAGAGTCACTATTGCGCTCCCATTGCCATACACAGTGCAAATAGCACTCGCATCTGTTCCCAGCAAGTACAGTGTATTGGACTGAAGAGCAGCTACTGTTCTCGTCAGTTTCCTAAGTGGAGTTGAACTAGATATGGCCCGTATGTCGGAAGCACAGTTCTTTTGTTCTGAGCAAGCTCACTGTTCTGGCCCTATAGGAAACACAGTAGATTAGAAGAGTGTTCTTCTCAAAAGCAGAGTGTGTTTCTTGTAAGGCGAGCTAGTGTTTGTTTCCCAATCAGAAAAGG
The DNA here is from genome assembly GCF_949786415.1 of Peromyscus eremicus. Classification (NCBI taxonomy): domain Eukaryota; kingdom Metazoa; phylum Chordata; class Mammalia; order Rodentia; family Cricetidae; genus Peromyscus; species Peromyscus eremicus. The sequence goes on from NW_026734409.1 coordinate 371,420, forward strand.
ACTTGAATCACATGCAGTTTGTGGTCCTATGAGCAAGAGTTGTTTTGTGTTAAAAAGAGTCACTTTTGTGCTCCATTCGCCATACACAGTGCAAAGAGCACTCGCGTCTGTTCCCAGCAAGTACAGTGTATTGGACTGAAGAGAAGCTTCTGTTCTTGTCAGTTTCCTAAGCAGAGTTGAACTAGATATGTCCCGTGTGTCGGAAGCACAGTGCTTTTGTTCTGAGCAAGCTCACTGTTCTGGCCCTATAGGAAACACAGTAGATTAGAAGAGTGCTCTTTTCTCAAAAGCAGAGTGTGTCTTGTTTGGCAAGCTACTATTTTTTTCTTAGTCAGAAATGGAGTTGAATCACATACAGTTTCTGGTCCTACGAGCAAGAGTTGTTTTCTGGTAAGAAGAGTCCCTATTGCGCTCCCATTGCCATACACAGTGCAAATAGCACTCGCGTCTGTTCCCAGCAATTACAGTGTATTGGACTGAAGAGAAGCTACTGTTCTCGTCAGTTTCTTAAGTGGAGTTGAACTAGATATGGCCCGTACATCGGAAGCACAGTTCTGTTGTTCTGAGCAAGCTCACTGTTCTGGCCCTATAGGAAACACAGTAGATTAGAAGAGTGCTCTTTTCTCAAAAGCAGAGTGTGTTTCTTGTAAGGCGAGGTAGTATTTGTTTCCCAGACAGAAATGGAGTTGAATCACATGCAGTTTCTGGTCCTACGAGCAAGAGTTGTTTTCTGGTAAGAAGAGTCACTATTGTGCTCCATTAGCCATACACAGTGCAAATAGCACTCGCATCTGTTCCCACCAAGTACAGTGTATTGGACTGAAGAGAAGCTACTGTTCTTGTCAGTTTCCTAAGCAGAGTTGAACTAGATATGGCCCGTGTGTCGGAAGCACAGTTCTTTTATTCTGAGCAAGCTCACTGTTCTGGCCCTATAGGAAACACAGTACATTAGAAGAGTGCTCTTTTCTCAAAAGCAGAGTGTGTTTCTTGTAAGGCGAGCTAGTGTTTGTTTCCCAGTTCTAAATGGAGTTGAATCACATGCAGTTTCTGGTCCTACGAGCAAGAATTGTTTTCTGGTAAGAAGAGTCACTATTCTGCTCCCATTGCCATACAAAGTGCAAATAGCACTCGCGTATCTTCCCAGCAAATACAGTGTATTGGACTGAAGAGAAGCTACTGTTCTCGTCAGTTTCCTAGGTGGAGTTGAACTAGATATGGCCCGTATGTCAGAAGCACAGTTCTTTTGTTCTGAGCAAGCTCACTGTTCTGGCCCTATAGGAAACACAGGAGAGTAGAAGAGTGCTCTTTTCTCAAAAGCAGAGTGTGTTTCTTGTAAGGCGAGCTAGTGTTTGTTTCCCAGTCCTATATGGAGTTGAATCACATGCAGTTTCTTGTCCTACAAGCAAGAGTTGTTTTCTGCTAAGAAGAGTCACTATTGCGCTCCCATTGCCATACACAGTACAAATAGCACTCGCGTCTGTTCCCAGCAAGTACAGTGTATTGGACTGAAGAGAAGCTACTGTTCTCGTCAGTTTATTAAGTGGAGTTGAACTAGATATGGCCCGTATATGGGAAGCACAGTTCTTTTGTTCTGAGCAAGCTCACTCTTCTGGCCCTATAGGAAACACAGTAGATTAGAAGAGTGCTCTTTCTCAAAAGCAGAGTGTGTTTCTTGTAAGGCGAGCTAGTGTTTGTTTCCCAATCAGAAAAGGATTTGAATCACATGCAGTTTCTGGTCCTACGAGCAATAGTTGTTTTGTGTTAAAAAGAGTCACTTTTGTGCTCCATTCGCCATGCACAGTGCAAAGAGCACTGGCGTCTGTTCCCAGCAAGTACAGTGTATTGGACTGAAGAGAAGCTACAGTTCTCTTCAGTTTACTAAGTGGAGTTGAACTAGATTGGCCTGTACGTTGGAAGCACAGTTCTTTTGTTCTGAGCAAGCTCACTGTTCTGGCCATATAGGAAACACAGTAGATTAGAAGAGTGCTCTTTTCTCAAAAGCAGAGTGTGTTTGTTGTAAGGCGAGCTAGTATATGTTTCCCAGTCAGAAATGGAGTTGAATCACATGAAGTTTCTGGTCCTACGAGCAAGAGTTGTTTTCTGGTAAGAAGAGTCAGTATTGTGCTCCCATTGCCTTACACAGTGCAAATAGCTCGCGCATCTATTCACAGCAAGTACAGTGTATTGGACTGAGGAGAAGCTACTGTTCTCGTCAGTTTCCTAAGTTGAGTTGAACTAGATATGGCCCATACTTCGGAAGCACTGTTCTTTTCTTCTGAGCAAGGTCAATGTTCTGGCCCTATAGGAAACACAGTAGATTAGAAGAGTGCTCGTTTCTCAAAAGCAGAGTGTGTTTCTTGTAAGGCGAGCTACTATTTGTTTCCCAGTCAGAAATGGAGCTGAATCACATGTAGTTTCTGGTCCTACGAGCAAGAGTTGTTTTCTGGTAAGAAGAGTCACTATTGTGCTTCCATTGCCATACACAGTGCAAATAGCACTCGCGTCTGTTCCCAGCAAGTACAGTGTATTGGACTGAAGAGAAGCTACTGTTCTTGTCAGTTTCCTAAGTTGAGTTGAACTAGATATGGCCCGTATGTCGGAAGCACAGTTCTGTTGTTCTGAGCAAGCTCACTGTTCTGGCCCTATAGGAAACACAGTAGATTAGAAGTGTGCTCTTTTCTCAAAAGCAGAGTGTGTTTCTTGTAAGGCGAGCTAGTGTTTGTTTCCCAATCAGAAAAGGATTTGAATCACATGCAGTTTCTGGTCCTATGAGCAAGAGATGTTGTGTGGTAAAAATAGTCACTTTTGTGCTCCATTCGCCATACACAGTGCAAAGAGCACTCGCATCTGTTCCCAGCAAGTACAGTGTATTGGACTTAAGAGAAGCTACTGTTCTTGTCAGTTTCCTAAGCAGAGTTGAACTAGATATGGCCCGTGTGTCGGAAGCACAGTTCTTTTATTCTGAGCAAGCTCACTGTTCTGGCCCTATAGGAAACACAGTAGATTAGAAGAGTGCTCTTTTCTCAAAAGCAGAGTGTGTTTCTTGTAAGGCGAGCTAGTGTTTGTTTCCCAGTTCTAAATGGAGTTGAATCACATGCAGTTTCTGGTCCTACGAGCAAGAATTGTTTTCTGGTAAGAAGAGTCACTATTGTGCTCCCATTGCCATACAAAGTGCAAATAGCACTCGCGTCTCTTCCCAGCAAATACAGTGTATTGGACTGAAGAGAAGCTACTGTTCTCGTCAGTTTCCTAAGTGAAGTTGAACTAGATATGGATCGTAAGTCAGAAGCACAGTTCTTTTGTTCTGAGCAAGGTCACTGTTTTGGCCCTTTAGGAAACACAGTAGATTAGAAGAGTGTTCTTATCTCAAAAGCAGAGTGTGTTTCTTGTAAGGCGAGCTACTGTTTGTTTCCCAGTCCTATATGGAGTTGAATCACATGCAGTTTCTGGTCCTACGAGCAAGAGTTTTTTCTGGTAAGAAGAGTCACTATTGCGCTCCCATTGCCATGCACAGTGCAAATAGCACTTGTGACTGTTCCCAGCAAGTACAGTGTATTGGACTGAAGAGAAGCTACTGTTCTTGTCAGTTTCCTAAGTGGAGTTGAACTAGATATGGCCCGTACGTGGGAAGCAAAGTTCTTTTCTTCCGAGCAAGCTCACTGTTCTGGCCCTATAGGAAACACAGTAGATTAGAAGAGTGCTCTTTTCTCAAAAGCAGAGTGTGTTTCTTGTAAGGCGAGCTAGTATTTGTTTCCCAGTCAGAAATGTAGTTGAATCACATGCAGTTTCTTGGCCTACGAGCAGGAGTTGTTTTATGGTAAGAAGAGTCACTTTTGTGCTCCATTTGCCATGCACAGTGCAAAGAGCACTGGCGTCTTTTCCCAGCAAGTACAGTGTATTGGACTGAAGAGAAGCTACTGTTTTCGTCAGTTTTCTAAGTGGAGTTGAACTAGATATGGCCTGTATGTTGGAAGCACAGTTCTTTTCTTCTGAGCAAGCTCACTGTTCTGGCCCTATAGGAAACACAGGAGAGTAGAAGAGTGCTCTTTTTTCAAATGCAGAGTGTGTTTCTTGTAAGGCGAGCTAGTATTTGTTTCCCAGTCAGAAATGGAGTTAAATTACATGCAGTTTCTTGTCCTACAAGCAGGAGTTGTTTTCTGGTAATAAGAGTCACTTTTGCGCTCCCATTGCCATACACAGTGCAAATGGCACTCGCATCTGTTCCCAGCAAGTACTGTGTATTGGACTGAAGAGAAGCTACTGTTCTCGTCAGTTTCCTAAGTGGAGTTGAACTAGATATGGCCCGTATGTCGGAAGCACAGTTCTGTTGTTCTGAGCAAGCTCACTGTTCTGGCCCTATAGGAAACACAGTAGATTAGAAGAGTGCTCTTTTCTCAAAAGCAGAGTGTGTTTCTTGTAAGGCGAGCTAGTGTTTGTTTCCCAGTTCTAAATGGAGTTGAATCACATGCAGTTTCTGGTCCTACGAGCAAGAATTGTTTTCTGGTAAGAAGAGTCACTATTGTGCTCCCATTGCCATACAAAGTGCAAATAGCACTCGCGTATCTTCCCAGCAAATACAGTGTATTGGACTGAAGAGAAGCTACTGTTCTCGTCAGTTTCCTAAGTGGAGTTGAACTAGATATGGCCCGTATGTCAGAAGCACAGTTCTTTTGTTCTGAGCAAGCTCACTGTTCTGGCCCTATAGGAAACACAGGAGAGTAGAAGAGTGCTCTTTTCTCAAAAGCAGAGTGTGTTTCTTGTAAGGCGAGCTAGTGTTTGTTTCCCAGTCCTATATGGAGTTGAATCACATGCAGTTTCTTGTCCTACAAGCAAGAGTTGTTTTCTGCTAAGAAGAGTCACTATTGCGCTCCCATTGCCATACACAGTGCAAATAGCACTCGCGTCTGTTCCCAGCAAGTACAGTGTATTGGACTGAAGAGAAGCTACTGTTCTCGTCAGTTTATTAAGTGGAGTTGAACTAGATATGGCCCGTATATCGGAAGCACAGTTCTTTTGTTCTGAGCAAGCTCACTCTTCTGGCCCTATAGGAAACACAGTAGATTAGAAGAGTGCTCTTTCTCAAAAGCAGAGTGTGTTTCTTGTAAGGCGAGCTAGTGTTTGTTTCCCAGTCCTATATGGAGTTGAATCACATGCAGTTTCTTGTCCTACAAGCAAGAGTTGTTTTCTGCTAAGAAGAGTCACTATTGCGCTCCCATTGCCATACACAGTGCAAATAGCACTCGCGTCTGTTCCCAGCAAGTACAGTGTATTGGACTGAAGAGAAGCTATTGTTCTCGTCAGTTTATTAAGTGGAGTTGAACTAGATATGGCCCGTATATCGGAAGCACAGTTCTTTTGTTCTGAGCAAGCTCACTCTTCTGGCCCTATAGGAAACACAGTAGATTAGAAGAGTGCTCTTTCTCAAAAGCAGAGTGTGTTTCTTGTAAGGCGAGCTAGTGTTTGTTTCCCAATCAGAAAAGGATTTGAATCACATGCAGTTTCTGGTCCTACGAGCAAGAGTTGTTTTGTGTTAAAAAGAGTCACTTTTGTGCTCCATTCGCCATGCACAGTGCAAAGAGCACTGGCGTCTGTTCCCAGCAAGTACAGTGTATTGGACTGAAGAGAAGCTACTGTTCTCTTCAGTTTACTAAGTGGAGTTGAACTAGATTGGCCTGTACGTTGGAAGCACAGTTCTTTTGTTCTGAGCAAGCTCACTGTTCTGGCCATATAGGAAACACAGTAGATTAGAAGAGTGCTCTTTTCTCAAAAGCAGAGTGTGTTTGTTGTAAGGCGAGCTAGTATTTGTTTCCCAGTCAGAAATGGAGTTGAATCACATGCAGTTTCTGGTCCTATGAGCAAGAGTTGTTTTCTGGTAAGAAGAGTCAGTATTGTGCTCCCATTGACTTACACAGTGCAAATAGCTCTCGCATCTGTTCCCAGCAAGTACAGTGTATTGGACTGAGGAGAAGCTACTGTTCTCGTCAGTTTCCTAAGTTGAGTTGAACTAGATATGGCCCGTACTTCGGAAGCACTGTTCTTTTCTTCTGAGCAAGCTCACTGTTCTGGCCCTATAGGAAACACAGTAGATTAGAAGAGTGCTCTTTTCTCAAAAGCAGAGTGTGTTTCTTGTAAGGCGAGCTACTATTTGTTTCCCAGTCAGAAATGGAGTTGTATCACATGTAGTTTCTGGTCCTACGAGCAAGAGTTGTTTTCTGGTAAGAAGAGTCACTATTGTGCTTCCATTGCCATACACAGTGCAAATAGCACTCGCGTCTGTTCCCAGCAAGTACAGTGTATTGGACTGAAGAGAAGCTACTGTTCTTGTCAGTTTCCTAAGCAGAGTTGAACTAGATATGGCCCGTATGTCGGAAGCACAGTTCTGTTGTTCTGAGCAAGCTCACTGTTCTGGCCCTATAGGAAACACAGTAGATTAGAAGTGTGCTCTTTTCTCAAAAGCAGAGTTTGTTTCTTGTAAGGCGAGCTAGGGTTTGTTTCCCAATCAGAAAAGGATTTGAATCACATGCAGTTTCTGGTCCTACGAGCAAGAGTTGTTTTGTGGTAAAAAGAGACACTTTTGTGCTCCATTTGCCATGCACAGTGCAAAGAGCACTCGCGTCTGTTCCCAGCAAGTACAGTGTATTGGACTGAAGAGAAGCTACTGTTCTTGTCAGTTTCCTAAGTGGAGTTGAACTAGATATGGCTTGTAAGACGGAAGCACAGTTCTTTTGTTCTGAGCAAGCTCACTGTTCTGGCCCTACAGGAAACACAGTAGATTAGAAGAGTGCTCTTTTCTCAAAAGCAGAGTGTGTTTCTTGTAAGGCGAGCTAGTGTTTGTTTCCCAGTCCTATATGGAGTTGAATCACATGCAGTTTCTTGTCCTACGAGCAAGAGTTGTTTTCTGGTAAGAAGAGACACTATTGAGCTCCCATTGCCATACACAGTGCAAATAGCACTCGCGTGTGTTCCCAGCAAGTACAGTGTATTGGACTGAAGAGAAGCTACTGTTCTCGTCAGTTTCCTAAGTGGAGTTGAACTAGATATGGCCCGTATGTCAGAAGCACAGTTCTGTTGTTCTGAGCAAGCTCACTGTTCTGGCCCTATAGGAAACACAGTAGATTAGAAGAGTGCTCTTTTCTCAAAAGCAGAGTGTGTTTCTTGTAAGGCGAGCTAGTGTTTGTTTCCCAATCAGAAAAGGATTTGAATCACATGCAGTTTCTGGTCCTACGAGCAAGAGTTGTTTTGTGTTAAAAAGAGTCACTTTTGTGCTCCATTCGCCATGCACAGTGCAAAGAGCACTGGCGTCTGTTCCCAGCAAGTACAGTGTATTGGACTGAAGAGAAGCTACTGTTCTCTTCAGTTTACTAAGTGGAGTTGAACTAGATTGGCCAGTACGTTGGAAGCACAGTTCTTTTGTTCTGAGCAAGCTCACTGTTCTGGCCATATAGGAAACACAGTAGATTAGAAGAGTGCTCTTTTCTCAAAAGCAGAGTGTGTTTGTTGTAAGGCGAGCTAGTATTTGTTTCCCAGTCAGAAATGGAGTTGAATCACATGAAGTTTCTGGTCCTACGAGCAAGAGTTGTTTTCTGGTAAGAAGAGTCAGTATTGTGCTCCCATTGCCTTACACAGTGCAAATAGCTCTCGCATCTGTTCACAGCAAGTACAGTGTATTGGACTGAGGAGAAGCTACTGTTCTCGTCAGTTTCCTAAGTTGAGTTGAACTAGATATGGCCCATACTTCGGAAGCACTGTTCTTTTCTTCTGAGCAAGGTCAATGTTCTGGCCCTATAGGAAACACAGTAGATTAGAAGAGTGCTCTTTTCTCAAAAGCAGAGTGTGTTTCTTGTAAGGCGAGCTACTATTTGTTTCCCAGTCAGAAATGGAGTTGAATCACATGTAGTTTCTGGTCCTACGAGCAAGAGTTGTTTTCTGGTAAGAAGAGTCACTATTGTGCTTCCATTGCCATACACAGTGCAAATAGCACTCGCGTCTGTTCCCAGCAAGTACAGTGTATTGGACTGAAGAGAAGCTACTGTTCTTGTCAGTTTCCTAAGTTGAGTTGAACTAGATATGGCCCGTATGTCGGAAGCACAGTTCTGTTGTTCTGAGCAAGCTCACTGTTCTGGCCCTATAGGAAACACAGTAGATTAGAAGTGTGCTCTTTTCTCAAAAGCAGAGTTTGTTTCTTGTAAGGCGAGCTAGTGTTTGTTTCCCAATCAGAAAAGGATTTGAATCACATGCAGTTTCTGGTCCTATGAGCAAGAGATGTTTTGTGGTAAAAATAGTCACTTTTGTGCTCCATTCGCCATACACAGTGCAAAGAGCACTCGCATCTGTTCCCAGCAAGTACAGTGTATTGGACTTAAGAGAAGCTACTGTTCTTGTCAGTTTCCTAAGCAGAGTTGAACTAGATATGGCCCGTGTGTCGGAAGCACAGTTCTTTTATTCTGAGCAAGCTCACTGTTCTGGCCCTATAGGAAACACAGTAGATTAGAAGAGTGCTCTTTTCTCAAAAGCAGAGTGTGTTTCTTGTAAGGCGAGCTAGTGTTTGTTTCCCAGTTCTAAATGGAGTTGAATCACATGCAGTTTCTGGTCCTACGAGCAAGAATTGTTTTCTGGTAAGAAGAGTCACTATTGTGCTCCCATTGCCATACAAAGTGCAAATAGCACTCGCGTCTCTTCCCAGCAAATACAGTGTATTGGACTGAAGAGAAGCTACTGCTCTCGTCAGTTTCCTAAGTGAAGTTGAACTAGATATGGCCCGTAAGTCAGAAGCACAGTTCTTTTGTTCTGAGCAAGGTCACTGTTTTGGCCCTTTAGGAAACACAGTAGATTAGAAGAGTGTTCTTATCTCAAAAGCAGAGTGTGTTTCTTGTAAGGCGAGCTACTGTTTGTTTCCCAGTCCTATATGGAGTTGAATCACATGCAGTTTCTGGTCCTACGAGCAAGAGTTTTTTCTGGTAAGAAGAGTCACTATTGCGCTCCCATTGCCATGCACAGTGCAAATAGCACTTGTGACTGTTCCCAGCAAGTACAGTGTATTGGACTGAAGAGAAGCTACTGTTCTCGTCAGTTTCCTAAGTGGAGTTGAACTAGATATGGCCCGTACGTGGGAAGCAAAGTTCTTTTCTTCTGAGCAAGCTCACTGTTCTGGCCCTATAGGAAACACAGTAGATTAGAAGAGTGCTCTTTTCTCAAAAGCAGAGTGTGTTTCTTGTAAGGCGAGCTAGTATTTGTTTCCCAGTCAGAAATGTAGTTGAATCACATGCAGTTTCTTGGCCTACGAGCAGGAGTTGTTTTATGGTAAGAAGAGTCACTTTTGTGCTCCATTTGCCATGCACAGTGCAAAGAGCACTGGCGTCTTTTCGAGCAAGTACAGTGTATTGGACTGAAGATAAGCTACTGTTTTCGTCAGTTTCCTAAGTGGAGTTGAACTAGATATGGCCTGTATGTTGGAAGCACAGTTCTTTTCTTCTGAGCAAGCTCACTGTTCTGGCCCTATAGGAAACACAGGAGAGTAGAAGAGTGCTCTTTTTTCAAATGCAGAGTGTGTTTCTTGTAAGGCGAGCTAGTATTTGTTTCCCAGTCTGAAATGGAGTTAAATTACATGCAGTTTCTTGTCCTACAAGCAGGAGTTGTTTTCTGGTAATAAGAGTCACTTTTGCGCTCCCATTGCCATACACAGTGCAAATGGCACTCGCATCTGTTCCCAGCAAGTACTGTGTATTGGACTGAAGAGAAGCTACTGTTCTCGTCAGTTTCCTAAGTGGAGTTGAACTAGATATGGCCCGTATGTCGGAAGCACAGTTCTGTTGTTCTGAGCAAGCTCACTGTTCTGGCCCTATAGGAAACACAGTAGATTAGAAGAGTGCTCTTTTCTCAAAAGCAGAGTGTGTTTCTTGTAAGGCGAGCTAGTGTTTGTTTCCCAATCAGAAAAGGATTTGAATCACATGCAGTTTCTGGTCCTATGAGCAAGAGTTGTTTTGTGGTAAAAATAGTCACTTTTGTGGTCCATTCTCCATACACAGTGCAAAGAACACTCGCGTCTGTTCCCAGCAAGTACAGTGTATTGGACTGAAGAGAAGCTACTGTTCTTGTCAGTTTCCTAAGCAGAGTTGAACTAGATATGGCCCGTGTGTCGGAAGCACAGTTCTTTTATTCTGAGCAAGCTCACTGTTCTGGCCCTATAGGAAACACAGTAGATTAGAAGAGTGCTCTTTTCTCAAAGGCAGAGTGTGTTTCTTGTAGGGCGAGCTAGTATTTGTTTCCCAGTCAGAAATGGAGTTGAATCACATGCAGTTTCTGGTCCTATGAGCAAGAGTTGTTTTCTGCTAAGAAGAGTCACTATTGCGCTCCCATTGCCATACACAGTGCAAATAGCACTCGCGTCTGTTCCCAGCAAGTACAGTGTATTGGACTGAAGAGAAGCTACTGTTCTTGTCAGTTTCCTAAGCAGAGTTGAACTAGATATGGCCCGTGTGTAGAAAGCACAGTGCTTTTGTTCTGAGCAAGCTCACTGTTCTGGCCCTGTAGGAAACACAGGAGAGTAGAAGAGTGCTCTTTTCTCAAAAGCAGAGTGTGTTTCTTGTAAGGCGAGCTAGTGTTTGTTTCCCAATCAGAAAAGGATTTGAATCACCTGCAGTTTCTGGTCCTATGAGCAAGAGTTGTTTTGTGGTAAAAATAGTCACTTTTGTGCTCCATTCGCCATACACAGTGCAAAGAGCACTCGCGTCTGTTTCCAGCAAGTACAGAATATTGGACTGAAGAGAAGCTACTGTTCTTGTCAGTTTCCTAAGCAGAGTTGAACTAGATATGTCCCGAGTGTGGGAAGCACAGTGCTTTTGTTCTGAGCAAGCTCACTGTTCTGGCCTTTAGGAAACACAGTAGATTAGAAGAGTGCTCTTTTCTCAAAGGCAGAGTGTGTTTCTTGTAAGGTGAGCTAGTATTTCTTTCCCAGTCAGAAATGGAGTTGAATCACATGCAGTTTCTGGTCCTACGAGGAGGAGTTGTTTTCTGGAAAGAAGAGTCACTATTGCGCTCCCATTGCCATACACAGTGCAAATAGCACTGGCGTCTGTTCCCAGCAAGTACAGTGTATTGGACTGAAGAGAAGCTACTGTTCTCGTCAGTTTCCTAAGCAGAGTTGAACTAGATATGGCCCGTATGTCAGAAGCACAGTTCTTTTGTTCTGAGCAAGCTCACTGTTTTGGCCCTTTAGGAAACACAGTAGATTAGAAGAGTGCTCTTTTCTCAAAAGCAGAGTGTGTTTCTTGTAAGGCGAGCTACTATTTGTTTCCCAGTCAGAAATGTAGTTGAATCACATGCAGTTTCTGGTCCTACGAGCAAGAGTTGTTTTCTGGTAAGAAGAGTCACTATTGGGCTCCCATTGCCATACACAGTGCAAAGAGCACTGGCGTCTGTTCCCAGCAAGTACAATGTATTGTAGTGAAGAGAAGCTACTGTTCTTGTCAGTTTCCTAAGCAGAGTTGAACTAGATATGGCCCGTGTGTAGGAAGCACAGTGCTTTTGTTCTGAGCAAGCTCACTGTTCTGGCCCTGTAGGAAACACAGTAGATTAGAAGAGTGCTCTTTTCTCAAAAGCAGAGTGTGTTTCTTGTAAGGCGAGCTAGTGTTTGTTTCCCAATCAGAAAAGGATTTGAATCACATGCAGTTTCTGGTCCGATGAGCAAGAGTTGTTTTGTGGTAAAAATAGTCACTTTTGTGCTCCATTCGCCATACACAGTGCAAAGAGCACTCGCGTCTGTTGCCAGCAAGTACAGTGTATTGTACTGAAGAGAAGCTACTGTTCTTGTCAGTTTCCTAAGAGAGTTGAACTAGATATGTCCCGTGTGTCGGAAGCACAGTGCTTTTGTTCTGAGCAAGCTCACTGTTCTGGCCCTATAGGAAACACAGTAGATTAGAAGAGTGCTCTTTTCTCAAAAGCAGAGTGTGTTTCTTGTAAGGCGAGCTACTATTTGTTTCCCAGTCAGAAATGGAGTTGAATCACATACAGTTTCTCGTCCTACGAGCAAGAGTTGTTTTCTGTTAAGAAGAGTCACTATTGCGCTCCCACGCCATACACAGTGCAAAGAGCACTGGCGTCTGTTCCCAGCAAGTACAGTGTATTGGACTGAAGAGAAGATACTGTTCTTGTCAGTTTCCTAAGTGGAGTTGAACTAGATATGGCTTGTAAGACGGAAGCACAGTTCTTTTGTTCTGAGCAAGCTCACTGTTCTGGCCCTACAGGAAACACAGTAGATTAGAAGAGTGCTCTTTTCTCAAAAGCAGAGTGTGTTTCTTGTAAGGCGAGCTAGTGTTTGTTTCCCAGTCCTATATGGAGTTGAATCACATGCAGTTTCTTGTCCTACGAGCAAGAGTTGTTTTCTGGTAAGAAGAGACACTATTGAGCTCCCATTGCCATACACAGTGCAAATAGCACTCGCGTGTGTTCCCAGCAAGTACAGTGTATTGGACTGAAGAGAAGATACTGTTCTCGTCAGTTTCCTAAGTGGAGTTGAACTAGATATGGCCCGTATGTCGGAAGCACAGTTCTGTTGTTCTGAGCAAGCTCACTGTTCTGGCCCTATAGGAAACACAGTAGATTAGAAGAGGGCTCTTTTCTCAAAAGCAGAGTGTGTTTCTTGTAAGGCGAGCTAGTGTTTGTTTCCCAATCAGAAAAGGATTTGAATCACATGCAGTTTCTGGTCCTATGAGCAAGAGTTGTTTTGTGGTAAAAATAGTCACTTTTGTGCTCCATTCGCCATACACAGTGCAAAGAGCACTCGCGTCTGTTCCCAGCAAGTACAGTGTATTGGACTGAAGAGAAGCTACTGTTCTAGTCAGTTTCCTAAGTGGAGTTGAACTAGATATGGCCCGTATGTTGGAAGCACAGTTCTTTTGTTCTGAGCAAGCTCACTGCTCTGGCCCTATAGGAAACACAGTAGATTAGAAGAGTGCTCTTTTCTCAAAAGCAGAGTGTGTTTCTTGAAAGGCGAGCTAGTATTTGTTTCCCAGTCAGAAATGGAGTTGAGTCACATGCAGTTTCTTGTCCTACGAGCAAGAGTTGTTTTCTGGTAAGAAGAGTCGCTATTGTGCTCCCATTGCCATACACAGTGCAAATACCACTGGCTTCTGTTCCCACAAAGTACAGTGTATTGGACTGAAGAGAAGCTACTGTTCTCGTCAGGTTCCTAAGCAGAGTTGAACTAGATATGGCCCATGTGTGTGAAAGCACAGTTCTTTTGTTCTGAGCAAGCTCACTGTTCTGGCCCTATAGAAAAACACAGAATAGAAGAAGAGTGCTCTTTTCTCAAAAGCAGAGTGTGTTTCTTGTAAGGCGAGCTAGTGTTTGTTTCCCAGTCCTAAATGGAGGGGAATCACATGCAGTTTCTTGTCCTATGAGTAAGAGTTGTTTTCTGGTAAGAAAAGTCACTATTGCACTCCCTTTGCCATACACAGTGCAAATAGCACTGGCATCTGTTCCCAGCAAGTACAGTGTATTGGACTGAAGAGAAGCTATTGTTCTCGTCAGTTTCCTAAGTGGAGTTGAACTAGATATGGCCCGTAATTCGGAAGCACAGTTCTTTTGTTCTGAGCAAGCTCACTCTTCTGGCCCTATAGGAAACACAGTAGATTAGAAGAGTGCTCTTTTCTCAAAAGCAGAGTGTGTTTCTTGTAAGGCGAGCTAGCGTTTGTTTCTAAGTTCTAAACGGAGTTGAAACACATGCAGTTTCTGGTCCTACGAGTAAGAGTTGTTTTCTGCTAAGAAGAGTATTATGCTCCCTTTGCCATATACAGTGCAAATAGCACTCGCGTCTGCTCCCAGCAAGTACAGTGTATTGGACTGAAGAGAAGCTACTGTTCTCATCAGTTTTCTAAGTGGAGTTGAACTAGATATGTCCCGTACGTCAGAAGCACAGTTCTTTTGTTCTGAGCAAGCTCACTGTTCTGGCCCTATAGGAAACACAGGAGAATAGAAGAGTGCTCTTCCCAAAAGAAGAGTGTGTTTCTTGTAAGGCGAGCTAGTATTTGTTTCCCAGTCCTAAATGGAGTTGAATCACATGCAGTTTCTTGTCCTGCAAGCAAGAGTTGTTTTCTGGTAAGAAGAGTCACTATTGTGCTCCCATTGCCATACACAGTGCAAATAGCACTCGCATCTGTTCCCAGCAAGTACAGTGTATTGGACTGAAGAGAAGCTACTATTCTCGTCAGTTTCCTAAGTGGAGTTGAACGAGATATGGCCTGTATGTCGGAAGCACAGTTCTTTTGTTCTGAGCAAGCTTACTGTTCTGGCCCTATAGGAAACACAGAAGATTAGAAGAGTGCTCTTTTCTCAAAAGCAGAGTGTGTTTCTTGTAAGGCGAGCTAGTATTTGTTTCCCAGTCAGAAATGTAGTTGAATCACATGCAGTTTCTGGTCCTACGAGCAGGAGTTGTTTTCTGGTAAGAAGAGTCACTATTGTGCTCCCATTTCCATACACAGTACAAATAGCACTCGCGTCTGTTCCCAGCAAGTACAGTGTATTGGACTGAAGAGAAGCTACTGTTCTTGTCAGTTTCCTAAGTGGAGTTGAACTAGATATGGCCCATACGTCGGAAGCACAGTTCTTTTGTTCTTAGCAAGCTCACTGTTCTGGCCCTGTTGGAAACACAGTAGATTAGAAGAGTGCTCTTTTCTCAAAAGCAGAGTGTGTTTCTTGTAAGGCGAGCTAGAATTTGTTTCCCAGTCAGAAATGAAGTTGAATCACATGCAGTTTCTTGTACTACGAGCAAGAGTTGTTTTCTGCTGAGAAGAGTCACTATTGAGCTCCCATTGCCATACACAGTGCAAATAGCACTCGCGTCTGTTCCCAGCAAGTACAGTGTATTGGACTGAAGAGAAGCTACTGTTCTTTTCAGTTTCCTAAGCAGAGTTGAAGTAGATATGGCCCGTGTGTGTAGGAAGCACAGTTCTTTTGTTCTGAGCAAGCTCACTGTTCTGGCCCTATAGGAAACACAGTAGATTAGAAGAGTGCTCTTTTCTCAAAAGCAGAGTGTGTTTCTTGTAAGGCGAGCTAGTGTTTGTTTCCCAATCAGAAAAGGATTTGAATCACATGCAGTTTCTGGTCCTATGAGCAAGAGTTGTTTTGTGTTAAAAAGAGTCACATTTGTGCTCCATTAGCGATACACAGTGCAAATAGCACTCGCGTCTGTTGCCAGCAAGTACAGTGTATTGGACTGAAGAGAAGCTACTGTTCTTCTCAGTTTCCTAAGCAGAGTTGAACTAGATATGGCCCGTGTGTCGGAAGCACGGTGCTTTTGTTCTGAGCAAGCTCACTGTTCCGGCCCTATAGGAAACACAGTAGATTAGAAGAGTTCTCTTTTCTCAAAAGCAGAGTGTGTTTCTTGTAAAGCGAGCTAGTATTTGTTTCCCAGTCAGAAATGGAGTTGAATCACATGCAGTTTATGGTCCTACGAGCAGGAGTTGTTTTCTGGTAAGAAGAGTCACTATTGAGCTCACATTGCCATACACAGTGCAAATAGCACTCGCGTCTGTTCCCAGCAAGTGCAGTGTAATGGATTGAAGAGAAGCTACTGTTGTTGTCACTTTCCTAGGCAGAGTTGAACTAGATATGGCCCGTGTGTGTAGAAAGCACAGTTCTTTTGTTCTGAGCAATCTCACTGTTCTGGCCCTATAGGAAACACAGGAGAGTAGAAGAGTGCTCTTTTCTCAAAAGCAGAGTGTGTTTCTTGTAAGGCGAGCTAGCATTTGTTTCCCAGTCCCAAATGGAGTTGAATCACATGCAGTTTCTTGTTTTGCAAGCAAGAGTTGTTTCCTGCTAAGAAGAGTCACTATTGCGCTCCCATTGCCATACACAGTGCAAATAGCACTCGCATCTGTTCCCAGCAAGTACAGTGTATTGGACTGAAGAGCAGCTACTGTTCTCGTCAGTTTCCTAAGTGGAGTTGAACTAGATATGGCCCGTAATTCGGAAGCACAGTTCTTTTGTTCTGAGCAAGCTTACTGTTCTGGCCCTATAGGAAACACAGTAGATTAGAAGAGTGCTCTTTTCTCAAAAGCAGAGTGTTTCTTTTAAGGCGAGCTAGCGTTTGTTTCTAAGTTCTAAACGGAGTTGAAACACATGCAGTTTCTGGTCCTACAAGTAAGAGTTGTTTTCTGCTAAGAAGAATATTATGCTCCCTTTGCCATATACAGTGCAAATATCACTCGCGTCTGTTCGCAGCAAGTACAGTGTACTGGACTGACGAGAAGCTACTGTTCTCGTCAGGTTCCTAAGCAGAGTTGAACTAGATATGGCCCGTGTGTGTAGAAAGCACAGTTCTGTTGTTCTGAGCAAGCTCACTGTTCTGGCCCTATGGGAAACACAGAATAGAAGCAGAGTGCTCTATTCTCAAAAGCAGAGTGTGTTTCATGTAAGGGGAGCTAGCATTTGTTTCCCAGTAGTAAACGGAGTTGAATCACATGCAGTTTCTGGTCCTACAAGCAACAGTTTTTTTCTGCTAAGAAGAGTCACTATTGTGCTCCCATTGCCATACACAGCACAAATAACACTCGCTTCTGTTCCCAGCAAGTACAGTGTATTGGACTGAAGAGAAGATACTGTTCTCGTCAGTTTCCTAAGCAGAGTTGAAGTAGATATGGCCCGTGTGTAGGAAGCACAGTTCTTTTGTTCTGAGCAAGCTCACTGTTCTGGCCCTATAGGAAACACAGGAGAGTAGAAGAGTGCTCTTTTCTCAAAAGCAGAGTGTGTTTCTTGTAAGGCGAGCTAGTGTTTGTTTCCCAGTCCTAAATGGAGTTGAATCACATGCAGTTTCTGGTCCTACGAGCAGGAGTTGTTTTCTGGTAAGAAGAGTCACTATTGTGCTCTATATGCCATACACAGTGCAAATAGCACTCGCGTCTGTTCCCAGCAAGTACAGTGTTTTGGACTGAAGAGAAGCTACTGTTCTTGTCAGTTTCCTAAGCAGATTTGAACTAGATATGGCCCGTGTGTCGGAAGCACAGTTCTTTTGTTCTGAGCAAGCTCACTGTTCTGGCAATATAGGAAACAAAGTAGAGTAGAAGAATGCTCTTTTCTCTAAAGCAGAGTGTGTTTCTTGTAAGGCGAGGTAGTGTTTGTTTCCCAATCAGAAAAGGATTTGAATCACATGCAGTTTCTTGTCCTACGAGCAAGAGATGTTTTGTGGTAAGAAGAGTCACTTTTGTGCTCCATTCGCCATACACAGTGCAAAGAGCACTCGCGTCTGTTCCCAGCAAGTACAGTGTATTGGACTGAAGAGAAGCTACTGTTCTTTTCAGTTTCCTAAGCAGAGTTGAACTAGATATGGCCCGTGTGTTGGAAGCACAGTGCTTTTGTTCTGAGCAAGCTCACTCTTCTGGCCCTAAAGGAAACACAGTAGATCAGAAGAGTGCTCTTTTCTCAAAAGCAGAATGTGTTTCTTGTAAGGCGAGCTAGTATTTGTTTCCCAGTCAGAAATGAATTTGAATCACATGCAGTTTCTTGTCCTACAAGCAAGAGTTGTTTTCTGGTAAGAAGAGTCACTATTGCGCTCCCATTGCCATACACAGTGCAAATAGCACTCGCGTCTGTTCCCAGCAAGTACAGTGTATTGGACTGAACAGAAGCTACTGTTCTTTTCAGTTTCCTAAGCAGAGTTGAACTAGATATGGTTCGTGTGTGTAGGAAGCACAGTTCCTTTGTTCTGAGCAGGCTCACTCTTCTGGCCCTACAGAAAACACAGGAGAGTAGAAGAGTGCTCTTCTCAAAAGCAGAGTGTGTTTCTTGTAAGACGAGCTAGTGTTCGTTTCCCAGTCCTAAATGAGTTGAATCACATGCAGTTTCTTGTCCTACGAGTAAGAGTTTTTTTCTGGTAAGAAAAGTCACTATTGCACTCCCTTTGCCATACACAGTGCAAATAGCACTGGCGTCTGTTCCCAGCAAGTACAGTGTATTGGACTGAAGAGAAGCTACTGTTCTCGTCAGTCTCCTAAGTGGAGTTGAACTAGATATGGCCCGTAATTCGGAAGCACAGTTCTTTTGTTCTGAGCAAGCTCACTGTTCTGGCCCTATAGGAAACACAGTAGATTAGAAGAGTGCTCTTTTCTCAAAAGCAGAGTGTGTTTCTTGTAAGGCGAGCTAGCGTTTGTTTCTAAGTTCTAAACGGAGTTGAAACACATGCAGTTTCTGGTCCTACAAGTAAGAGTTGTTTTCTGCTAAGAAGAGTATTATGCTCCCTTTGCCATATACAGTGCAAAGAGCACTCGCGTTGTTCCCAGCAAGTACAGGGTATTGGACTGAAGAGAAGCTACTGTTCTCCTCAGTTTCCTAAGTGGAGTTGAACTAGATATGGCCCGTAAGTCGGAAGCACAGTTCTTTTGTTCTGAGCAAGCTCACTGTTCTGGCCCTATAGGAAACACAGTAGATTAGAAGAGTGCTCTTTTCTCAAAAGAAGAGTGTGTTTCTTGTAAGGCGTGCTAGCGTTTGTTTCCCTGTCTTAAATGGAGTTGAAACACATGCAGATTCTGTTCCTACGAGTAACAGTTGTTTTCTGCTAAGAAGAGGATTATGCTCCCTTTGCCATATACAGTGCAAATAGCACTCGCGTCTGTTCCCAGCAAGTACAGTGTATTGGACTGAAGAGAAGCTACTGTTCTCGTCAGGTTCCTAAGCAGAGTTGAACTAGATATGGCCCGTGTGTGTAGAAAGCACAGTTCTGTTGTTCTGAGCAATCTCACTGTTCTGGCCCTATAGGAAACACAGAACAGAAGAAGAGTACTCTTTTCTCAAAAGCAGAGTGTGTTTCTTGTAACGCGAGCTAGCATTTGTTTCCCAGTAGTAAATGGAGTTGAATCACATGAAGTTTCTGGTCCTACGAGCAAGAGTTGTTTTCTGCTAAGAAGGGTCACTATTGCGCTCCCATTGCCATACATAGCGCAAATAAAACTTGCTTCTGTTCCCAGAAAGTACAGTGTATTGGACTGAAGAGAAGATACTGTTCTTGTCAGTTTCCTAAGCAGAGTTGAACTAGATATGGCCCGTGTGTGTAGGAAGCAGAGTTCTTTTGTTCTGAGCAAGCTCACTGTTCTGGCCCTATAGGAAACACCAGAGAGTAGAAGAGTGCTCTTTTCTCAAAAGCAGAGTGTGTTTCTTGTAAGGCGAGCTAGTGTTTGTTACCCAGTCCTAAATGGACGTGAATCACATGCAGTTTCTGGTCCTACGAGCAGGAGTTGTTTTTTGGTAAGAAGAGTCACTATTGTGCTCTATTTGCCATACACAGTGCAAATAGCACTCGCGTCTGTTCCCAGCAAGTACAGTGTTTTGGACTGAAGAGAAGCTACTGTTCTTGTCAGTTTCCTAAGCAGAGTTGAACTAGATATGGCCCGTGTGTCGGAAGCACAGTTTTTTGTTATGAGCAAGCTCACTGTTCTGGCAATATAGGAAACACAGTAGAGTAGAAGAATGCTCTTTTTTCTAAAGCAGAGTGTGTTTCTTGTAAGGCGAGCTAGTATTTGTTTCCCAGTCAGAAATGGAGTTGAATCACATGCAGTTTATGGTCCTACGAGCAGGAGTTGTTTTCTGGTAAGAAGAGTCACTATTGAGCTCCCATTGCCATACACAGTGCAAATAGCACTCGCGTCTGTTCCCAGCAAGTACAGTGTATTGGATTGAAGAGAAGCTACTGTTCTCGTCAGTTTCCTAAGTAAAGTTGTACTAGATATGGCCCATACATCGGAAGCACATTTCTTTTGTTCTGAGCAAGCTCACTCTTCTGGCCCTATAGGAAACGCAGTAGATTAGAAGAGTGCTCTTTTCTCAAAAGCAGAATTTGTTTCTTGTAAGGCGAGCTACTGTTTGTTTCCCAGTCAGAAATGGAGTTGAATCACATGCAGTTTCTGGTCCTAGGAGCAAGAGTTGTTTTGTGGTAAGAAGAGTCGATATTGAGCTCCCTTGCCATACACAGTGCAAATAGCACTCGCTTCTGTTCCCAGCAAGTACAGTGTATTTGACTGAAGAGAAGCTACTGTTCTTCTCAGTTTCCTAAGCAGAGTTGAACTAGATATGGCCCGTGTGTGTAGGAAGCACAGTTCTTTTGTTCTGAGCAAGCACACTGTTCTGGCCCTATACGAAACACAGGAGAGTAGAAGAGTGCTCTTTTCTCAAAAGCAGAGTGTGTTTCTTGTAAGGCGAGCTAGTGTTTGTTTCCCAATCAGAAAAGGATTTGAATCACATGCAGTTTCTGGTCCTATGAGCAAGAATTGTTTTGTGGTAAAAAGAGTCACTTTTGTGCTCCATTTGCCATGCACAGTGCAAAGGGCACTGGCGTCTTTTCCCAGCAAGTACAGTGTATTGGACTGAAGAGAAGCTACTGTTCTCATCAGTTTTCTAAGTGGAGTTGAACTAGATATGTCCCGTACGTCAGAAGCACAGTTCTTTTGTTCTGAGCAAGCTCACTGTTCTGGCCCTATAGGAAACACAGGAGAATAGAAGAGTGCTCTTCCCAAAAGAAGAGTGTGTTTCTTGTAAGGCGAGCTAGTATTTGTTTCCCAGTCCTAAATGGAGTTGAATCACATGCAGTTTCTTGTCCTGCAAGCAAGAGTTGTTTTCTGGTAAGAAGAGTCACTATTGTGCTCCCATTGCCATACACAGTGCAAATAGCACTCGCATCTGTTCCCAGCAAGTACAGTGTATTGGACTGAAGAGAAGCTACTATTCTCGTCAGTTTCCTAAGTGGAGTTGAACGAGATATGGCCTGTATGTCGGAAGCACAGTTCTTTTGTTCTGAGCAAGCTTACTGTTCTGGCCCTATAGGAAACACAGTAGATTAGAAGAGTGCTCTTTTCTCAAAAGCAGAGTGTGTTTCTTGTAAGGCGAGCTAGTATTTGTTTCCCAGTCAGAAATGTAGTTGAATCACATGCAGTTTCTGGTCCTACGAGCAGGAGTTGTTTTCTGGTAAGAAGAGTCACTATTGTGCTCCCATTTCCATACACAGTACAAATAGCACTCGCGTCTGTTCCCAGCAAGTACAGTGTATTGGACTGAAGAGAAGCTACTGTTCTTGTCAGTTTCCTAAGTGGAGTTGAACTAGATATGGCCCATACGTCGGAAGCACAGTTCTTTTGTTCTGAGCAAGCTCACTGTTCTGGCCCTGTTGGAAACACAGTAGATTAGAAGAGTGCTCTTTTCTCAAAAGCAGAGTGTGTTTCTTGTAAGGCGAGCTAGAATTTGTTTCCCAGTCAGAAATGAAGTTGAATCACATGCAGTTTCTTGTACTACGAGCAAGAGTTGTTTTCTGCTGAGAAGAGTCACTATTGAGCTCCCATTGCCATACACAGTGCAAATAGCACTCGCGTCTGTTCCCAGCAAGTACAGTGTATTGGACTGAAGAGAAGCTACTGTTCTTTTCAGTTTCCTAAGCAGAGTTGAAGTAGATATGGCCCGTGTGTGTAGGAAGCACAGTTCTTTTGTTCTGAGCAAGCTCACTGTTCTGGCCCTATAGGAAACACAGTAGATTAGAAGAGTGCTCTTTTCTCAAAAGCAGAGTGTGTTTCTTGTAAGGCGAGCTAGTGTTTGTTTCCCAATCAGAAAAGGATTTGAATCACATGCAGTTTCTGGTCCTATGAGCAAGAGTTGTTTTGTGTTAAAAAGAGTCACATTTGTGCTCCATTAGCGATACACAGTGCAAATAGCACTCGCGTCTGTTGCCAGCAAGTACAGTGTATTGGACTGAAGAGAAGCTACTGTTCTTCTCAGTTTCCTAAGCAGAGTTGAACTAGATATGGCCCGTGTGTCGGAAGCACGGTGCTTTTGTTCTGAGCAAGCTCACTGTTCCGGCCCTATAGGAAACACAGTAGATTAGAAGAGTTCTCTTTTCTCAAAAGCAGAGTGTGTTTCTTGTAAAGCGAGCTAGTATTTGTTTCCCAGTCAGAAATGGAGTTGAATCACATGCAGTTTATGGTCCTACGAGCAGGAGTTGTTTTTTGGTAAGAAGAGTCACTATTGAGCTCACATTGCCATACACAGTGCAAATAGCACTCGCGTCTGTTCCCAGCAAGTACAGTGTAATGGATTGAAGAGAAGCTACTGTTGTTGTCACTTTCCTAGGCAGAGTTGAACTAGATATGGCCCGTGTGTGTAGAAAGCACAGTTCTTTTGTTCTGAGCAATCTCACTGTTCTGGCCCTATAGGAAACACAGGAGAGTAGAAGAGTGCTCTTTTCTCAAAAGCAGAGTGTGTTTCTTGTAAGGCGAGCTAGCATTTGTTTCCCAGTCCCAAATGGAGTTGAATCACATGCAGTTTCTTGTTTTGCAAGCAAGAGTTGTTTCCTGCTAAGAAGAGTCACTATTGCGCTCCCATTGCCATACACAGTGCAAATAGCACTCGCATCTGTTCCCAGCAAGTACAGTGTATTGGACTGAAGAGCAGCTACTGTTCTCGTCAGTTTCCTAAGTGGAGTTGAACTAGATATGGCCCGTAATTCGGAAGCACAGTTCTTTTGTTCTGAGCAAGCTTACTGTTCTGGCCCTATAGGAAACACAGTAGATTAGAAGAGTGCTCTTTTCTCAAAAGCAGAGTGTTTCTTTTAAGGCGAGCTAGCGTTTGTTTCTAAGTTCTAAACGGAGTTGAAACACATCAGTTTCTGGTCCTACAAGTAAGAGTTGTTTTCTGCTAAGAAGAATATTATGCTCCCTTTGCCATATACAGTGCAAATATCACTCGCGTCTGTTCCCAGCAAGTACAGTGTACTGGACTGAAGAGAAGCTACTGTTCTCGTCAGGTTCCTAAGCAGAGTTGAACTAGATATGGCCCGTGTGTGTAGAAAGCACAGTTCTGTTGTTCTGAGCAAGCTCACTGTTCTGGCCCTATGGGAAACAGAGAATAGAAGCAGAGTGCTCTATTCTCAAAATCAGAGTGTGTTTCATGTAAGGGGAGCTAGCATTTGTTTCCCAGTAGTAAACGGAGTTGAATCACATGCAGTTTCTGGTCCTACAAGCAACAATTTTTTCTGCTAAGAAGAGTCACTATTGTGCTCCCATTGCCATACACAGCACAAATAACACTCGCTTCTGTTCCCAGCAAGTACAGTGTATTGGACTGAAGAGAAGATACTGTTCTCGTCAGTTTCCTAAGCAGAGTTGAAGTAGATATGGCCCGTGTGTAGGAAGCACAGTTCTTTTGTTCTGAGCAAGCTCACTGTTCTGGCCCTATAGGAAACACAGGAGAGTAGAAGAGTGCTCTTTTCTCAAAAGCAGAGTGTGTTTCTTGTAAGGCGAGCTAGTGTTTGTTTCCCAGTCCTAAATGGAGTTGAATCACATGCAGTTTCTGGTCCTACGAGCAGGAGTTGTTTTCTGGTAAGAAGAGTCACTATTGTGCTCTATATGCCATACACAGT
This sequence comes from Peromyscus eremicus, assembly GCF_949786415.1. NCBI lineage: Eukaryota > Metazoa > Chordata > Mammalia > Rodentia > Cricetidae > Peromyscus > Peromyscus eremicus. The sequence goes on from NW_026734409.1 coordinate 394,806, forward strand.
GCAAATAGCACTCGCGTCTGTTCCCAGCAAGTACAGTGTTTTGGACTGAAGAGAAGCTACTGTTCTTGTCAGTTTCCTAAGCAGATTTGAACTAGATATGGCCCGTGTGTCGGAAGCACAGTTCTTTTGTTCTGAGCAAGCTCACTGTTCTGGCAATATAGGAAACAAAGTAGAGTAGAAGAATGCTCTTTTCTCTAAAGCAGAGTGTGTTTCTTGTAAGGCGAGGTAGTGTTTGTTTCCCAATCAGAAAAGGATTTGAATCACATGCAGTTTCTTGTCCTACGAGCAAGAGATGTTTTGTGGTAAGAAGAGTCACTTTTGTGCTCCATTCGCCATACACAGTGCAAAGAGCACTGGCGTCTGTTCCCAGCAAGTACAGTGTATTGGACTGAAGAGACGCTACTGTTCTTTTCAGTTTCCTAAGCAGAGTTGAACTAGATATGGCCCGTGTGTCGGAAGCACAGTGCTTTTGTTCTGAGCAAGCTCACTGTTCTGGCCCTAAAGGAAACACAGTAGATCAGAAGAGTGCTCTTTTCTCAAAAGCAGAATGTGTTTCTTGTAAGGCGAGCTAGTATTTGTTTCCCAGTCAGAAATGAATTTGAATCACATGCAGTTTCTTGTCCTACAAGCAAGAGTTGTTTTCTGGTAAGAAGAGTCACTATTGCGCTCCCATTGCCATACACAGTGCAAATAGCACTCGCGTCTGTTCCCAGCAAGTACAGTGTAATGGACTGAACAGAAGCTACTGTTCTTTTCAGTTTCCTAAGCAGAGTTGAACTAGATATGGTTCGTGTGTGTAGGAAGCACAGTTCTTTTGTTCTGAGCAGGCTCACTCTTCTGGCCCTACAGAAAACACAGGAGAGTAGAAGAGTGCTCTTCTCAAAAGCAGAGTGTGTTTCTTGTAAGGCGAGCTAGTGTTCGTTTCCCAGTCCTAAATGAGTTGAATCACATGCAGTTTCTTGTCCTACGAGTAAGAGTTGTTTTCTGGTAAGAAAAGTCACTATTGCACTCCCTTTGCCATACACAGTGCAAATAGCACTGGCGTCTGTTCCCAGCAAGTACAGTGTATTGGACTGAAGAGAAGCTACTGTTCTCGTCAGTCTCCTAAGTGGAGTTGAACTAGATATGGCCCGTAATTCGGAAGCACAGTTCTTTTGTTCTGAGCAAGCTCACTGTTCTGGCCCTATAGGAAACACAGTAGATTAGAAGAGTGCTCTTTTCTCAAAAGCAGAGTGTGTTTCTTGTAAGGCGAGCTAGCGTTTGTTTCTAAGTTCTAAACGGAGTTGAAACACATGCAGTTTCTGGTCCTACGAGTAAGAGTTGTTTTCTGCTAAGAAGAGTATTATGCTCCCTTTGCCATATACAGTGCAAAGAGCACTCGCGTTGTTCCCAGCAAGTACAGGGTATTGGACTGAAGAGAAGCTACTGTTCTCCTCAGTTTCCTAAGTGGAGTTGAACTAGATATGGCCCGTAAGTCGGAAGCACAGTTCTTTTGTTCTGAGCAAGCTCACTGTTCTGGCCCTATAGGAAACACAGTAGATTAGAAGAGTGCTCTTTTCTCAAAAGAAGAGTGTGTTTCTTGTAAGGCGTGCTAGCGTTTGTTTCCCTGTCTTAAATGGAGTTGAAACACATGCAGATTCTGTTCCTACGAGTAACAGTTGTTTTCTGCTAAGAAGAGGATTATGCTCCCTTTGCCATATACAGTGCAAATAGCACTCGCGTCTGTTCCCAGCAAGTACAGTGTATTGGACTGAAGAGAAGCTACTGTTCTCGTCAGGTTCCTAAGCAGAGTTGAACTAGATATGGCCCGTGTGTGTAGAAAGGACAGTTCTGTTGTTCTGAGCAATCTCACTGTTCTGGCCCTATAGGAAACACAGAATAGAAGAAGAGTACTCTTTTCTCAAAAGCAGAGTGTGTTTCTTGTAACGCGAGCTAGCATTTGTTTCCCAGTAGTAAATGGAGTTGAATCACATGAAGTTTCTGGTCCTACGAGCAAGAGTTGTTTTCTGCTAAGAAGGGTCACTATTGCGCTCCCATTGCCATACATAGCGCAAATAAAACTTGCTTCTGTTCCCAGAAAGTACAGTGTATTGGACTGAAGAGAAGATACTGTTCTTGTCAGTTTCCTAAGCAGAGTTGAACTAGATATGGCCCGTGTGTGTAGGAAGCACAGTTCTTTTGTTCTGAGCAAGCTCACTGTTCTGGCCCTATAGGAAACACCAGAGAGTAGAAGAGTGCTCTTTTCTCAAAAGCAGAGTGTGTTTCTTGTAAGGCGAGCTAGTGTTTGTTACCCAGTCCTAAATGGACGTGAATCACATGCAGTTTCTGGTCCTACGAGCAGGAGTTGTTTTTTGGTAAGAAGAGTCACTATTGTGCTCTATTTGCCATACACAGTGCAAATAGCACTCGTGTCTGTTCCCAGCAAGTACAGTGTTTTGGACTGAAGAGAAGCTACTGTTCTTGTCAGTTTCCTAAGCAGAGTTGAACTAGATATGGCCCGTGTGTCGGAAGCACAGTTTTTTGTTATGAGCAAGCTCACTGTTCTGGCAATATAGGAAACACAGTAGAGTAGAAGAATGCTCTTTTTTCTAAAGCAGAGTGTGTTTCTTGTAAGGCGAGCTAGTATTTGTTTCCCAGTCAGAAATGGAGTTGAATCACATGCAGTTTATGGTCCTACGAGCAGGAGTTGTTTTCTGGTAAGAAGAGTCACTATTGAGCTCCCATTGCCATACACAGTGCAAATAGCACTCGCGTCTGTTCCCAGCAAGTACAGTGTATTGGATTGAAGAGAAGCTACTGTTCTCGTCAGTTTCCTAAGTAAAGTTGTACTAGATATGGCCCATACATCGGAAGCACATTTCTTTTGTTCTGAGCAAGCTCACTCTTCTGGCCCTATAGGAAACGCAGTAGATTAGAAGAGTGCTCTTTTCTCAAAAGCAGAATTTGTTTCTTGTAAGGCGAGCTACTGTTTGTTTCCCAGTCAGAAATGGAGTTGAATCACATGCAGTTTCTGGTCCTAGGAGCAAGAGTTGTTTTGTGGTAAGAAGAGTCGATATTGAGCTCCCTTGCCATACACAGTGCAAATAGCACTAGCTTCTGTTCCCAGCAAGTACAGTGTATTTGACTGAAGAGAAGCTACTGTTCTTCTCAGTTTCCTAAGCAGAGTTGAACTAGATATGGCCCGTGTGTGTAGGAAGCACAGTTCTTTTGTTCTGAGCAAGCTCACTGTTCTGGCCCTATACGAAACACAGGAGAGTAGAAGAGTGCTCTTTTCTCAAAAGCAGAGTGTGTTTCTTGTAAGGCGAGCTAGTGTTTGTTTCCCAGTCCTAAATGGAGTTGAATCACATGAAGTCTCTTGTCCTACGAGCAAGAGTTGTTTTCTGGTAAGAAGAGTCACTATTGCGCTCCCATTGTCATACACAGTGCAAATAGCACTCGTGTCTCTTCCCAGCAAGTACAGTGTATTGGACTGAAGAGAATTTACTGTTCTAGTCAGTTTCCTCAGTGGAGTTGAACTAGATATGGCCCGTATATCGGAAGCACAGTTCTTTTGTTCTGAGCAAGCTCACTCTTCTGGCCCCATAGGAAACACAGTAGATTAGAAGAGTGCTCTTTTCTCAAAAGCAGAGTGTGTTTCTTGTAAGGCGAGCTAGTGTTTGTTTCCCAATCAGAAAAGGATTTGAATCACATGCAGTTTCTGGTCCTATGAGCAAGAATTGTTTTGTGGTAAAAAGAGTCACTTTTGTGCTCCATTTGCCATGCACAGTGCAAAGGGCACTGGCGTCTTTTCCCAGCAAGTACAGTGTATTGGACTGAAGAGAAGCTACTGTTCTCATCAGTTTTCTAAGTGGAGTTGAACTAGATATGTCCCGTACGTCAGAAGCACAGTTCTTTTGTTCTGAGCAAGCTCACTGTTCTGGCCCTATAGGAAACACAGGAGAATAGAAGAGTGCTCTTCCCAAAAGAAGAGTGTGTTTCTTGTAAGGCGAGCTAGTATTTGTTTCCCAGTCCTAAATGGAGTTGAATCACATGCAGTTTCTTGTCCTGCAAGCAAGAGTTGTTTTCTGGTAAGAAGAGTCACTATTGTGCTCCCATTGCCATACACAGTGCAAATAGCACTCGCATCTGTTCCCAGCAAGTACAGTGTATTGGACTGAAGAGAAGCTACTATTCTCGTCAGTTTCCTAAGTGGAGTTGAACGAGATATGGCCTGTATGTCGGAAGCACAGTTCTTTTGTTCTGAGCAAGCTTACTGTTCTGGCCCTATAGGAAACACAGAAGATTAGAAGAGTGCTCTTTTCTCAAAAGCAGAGTGTGTTTCTTGTAAGGCGAGCTAGTATTTGTTTCCCAGTCAGAAATGTAGTTGAATCACATGCAGTTTCTGGTCCTACGAGCAGGAGTTGTTTTCTGGTAAGAAGAGTCACTATTGTGCTCCCATTTCCATACACAGTACAAATAGCACTCGCGTCTGTTCCCAGCAAGTACAGTGTATTGGACTGAAGAGAAGCTACTGTTCTTGTCAGTTTCCTAAGTGGAGTTGAACTAGATATGGCCCATACGTCGGAAGCACAGTTCTTTTGTTCTGAGCAAGCTCACTGTTCTGGCCCTGTTGGAAACACAGTAGATTAGAAGAGTGCTCTTTTCTCAAAAGCAGAGTGTGTTTCTTGTAAGGCGAGCTAGAATTTGTTTCCCAGTCAGAAATGAAGTTGAATCACATGCAGTTTCTTGTACTACGAGCAAGAGTTGTTTTCTGCTGAGAAGAGTCACTATTGAGCTCCCATTGCCATACACAGTGCAAATAGCACTCGCGTCTGTTCCCAGCAAGTACAGTGTATTGGACTGAAGAGAAGCTACTGTTCTTTTCAGTTTCCTAAGCAGAGTTGAAGTAGATATGGCCCGTGTGTGTAGGAAGCACAGTTCTTTTGTTCTGAGCAAGCTCACTGTTCTGGCCCTATAGGAAACACAGTAGATTAGAAGAGTGCTCTTTTCTCAAAAGCAGAGTGTGTTTCTTGTAAGGCGAGCTAGTGTTTGTTTCCCAATCAGAAAAGGATTTGAATCACATGCAGTTTCTGGTCCTATGAGCAAGAGTTGTTTTGTGTTAAAAAGAGTCACATTTGTGCTCCATTAGCGATACACAGTGCAAATAGCACTCGCGTCTGTTGCCAGCAAGTACAGTGTATTGGACTGAAGAGAAGCTACTGTTCTTCTCAGTTTCCTAAGCAGAGTTGAACTAGATATGGCCCGTGTGTCGGAAGCACGGTGCTTTTGTTCTGAGCAAGCTCACTGTTCCGGCCCTATAGGAAACACAGTAGATTAGAAGAGTTCTCTTTTCTCAAAAGCAGAGTGTGTTTCTTGTAAAGCTAGCTAGTATTTGTTTCCCAGTCAGAAATGGAGTTGAATCACATGCAGTTTATGGTCCTACGAGCAGGAGATGTTTTCTGGTAAGAAGAGTCACTATTGAGCTCACATTGCCATACACAGTGCAAATAGCACTCGCGTCTGTTCCCAGCAAGTACAGTGTAATGGATTGAAGAGAAGCTACTGTTGTTGTCACTTTCCTAGGCAGAGTTGAACTAGATATGGCCCGTGTGTGTAGAAAGCACAGTTCTTTTGTTCTGAGCAATCTCACTGTTCTGGCCCTATAGGAAACACAGGAGAGTAGAAGAGTGCTCTTTTCTCAAAAGCAGAGTGTGTTTCTTGTAAGGCGAGCTAGCATTTGTTTCCCAGTCCCAAATGGAGTTGAATCACATGCAGTTTCTTGTTTTGCAAGCAAGAGTTGTTTCCTGCTAAGAAGAGTCACTATTGCGCTCCCATTGCCATACACAGTGCAAATAGCACTCGCATCTGTTCCCAGCAAGTACAGTGTATTGGACTGAAGAGCAGCTACTGTTCTCGTCAGTTTCCTAAGTGGAGTTGAACTAGATATGGCCCGTAATTCGGAGGCACAGTTCTTTTGTTCTGAGCAAGCTTACTGTTCTGGCCCTATAGGAAACACAGTAGATTAGAAGAGTGCTCTTTTCTCAAAAGCAGAGTGTTTCCTTTAAGGCGAGCTAGCGTTTGTTTCTAAGTTCTAAACGGAGTTGAAACACATGCAGTTTCTGGTCCTACAAGTAAGAGTTGTTTTCTGCTAAGAAGAATATTATGCTCCCTTTGCCATATACAGTGCAAATATCACTCGCGTCTGTTCCCAGCAAGTACAGTGTACTGGACTGAAGAGAAGCTACTGTTCTCGTCAGGTTCCTAAGCAGAGTTGAACTAGATATGGCCCGTGTGTGTAGAAAGCACAGTTCTGTTGTTCTGAGCAAGCTCACTGTTCTGGCCCTATGGGAAACAGAGAATAGAAGCAGAGTGCTCTATTCTCAAAATCAGAGTGTGTTTCATGTAAGGGGAGCTAGCATTTGTTTCCCAGTAGTAAACGGAGTTGAATCACATGCAGTTTCTGGTCCTACAAGCAACAATTTTTTCTGCTAAGAAGAGTCACTATTGTGCTCCCATTGCCATACACAGCACAAATAACACTCGCTTCTGTTCCCAGCAAGTACAGTGTTTGGACTGAAGAGAAGATACTGTTCTCGTCAGTTTCCTAAGCAGAGTTGAAGTAGATATGGCCCGTGTGTAGGAAGCACAGTTCTTTTGTTCTGAGCAAGCTCACTGTTCTGGCCCTATAGGAAACACAGGAGAGTAGAAGAGTGCTCTTTTCTCAAAAGCAGAGTGTGTTTCTTGTAAGGCGAGCTAGTGTTTGTTTCCCAGTCCTAAATGGAGTTGAATCACATGCAGTTTCTGGTCCTACGAGCAGGAGTTGTTTTCTGGTAAGAAGAGTCACTATTGTGCTCTATATGCCATACACAGTGCAAATAGCACTCGCGTCTGTTCCCAGCAAGTACAGTGTTTTGGACTGAAGAGAAGCTACTGTTCTTGTCAGTTTCCTAAGCAGATTTGAACTAGATATGGCCCGTGTGTCGGAAGCACAGTTCTTTTGTTCTGAGCAAGCTCACTGTTCTGGCAATATAGGAAACAAAGTAGAGTAGAAGAATGCTCTTTTCTCTAAAGCAGAGTGTGTTTCTTGTAAGGCGAGGTAGTGTTTGTTTCCCAATCAGAAAAGGATTTGAATCACATGCAGTTTCTTGTCCTACGAGCAAGAGATGTTTTGTGGTAAGAAGAGTCACTTTTGTGCTCCATTCGCCATACACAGTGCAAAGAGCACTGGCGTCTGTTCCCAGCAAGTACAGTGTATTGGACTGAAGAGACGCTACTGTTCTTTTCAGTTTCCTAAGCAGAGTTGAACTAGATATGGCCCGTGTGTCGGAAGCACAGTGCTTTTGTTCTGAGCAAGCTCACTGTTCTGGCCCTAAAGGAAACACAGTAGATCAGAAGAGTGCTCTTTTCTCAAAAGCAGAATGTGTTTCTTGTAAGGCGAGCTAGTATTTGTTTCCCAGTCAGAAATGAATTTGAATCACATGCAGTTTCTTGTCCTACAAGCAAGAGTTGTTTTCTGGTAAGAAGAGTCACTATTGCGCTCCCATTGCCATACACAGTGCAAATAGCACTCGCGTCTGTTCCCAGCAAGTACAGTGTAATGGACTGAACAGAAGCTACTGTTCTTTTCAGTTTCCTAAGCAGAGTTGAACTAGATATGGTTCGTGTGTGTAGGAAGCACAGTTCTTTTGTTCTGAGCAGGCTCACTCTTCTGGCCCTACAGAAAACACAGGAGAGTAGAAGAGTGCTCTTCTCAAAAGCAGAGTGTGTTTCTTGTAAGGCGAGCTAGTGTTCGTTTCCCAGTCCTAAATGAGTTGAATCACATGCAGTTTCTTGTCCTACGAGTAAGAGTTTTTTTCTGGTAAGAAAAGTCACTATTGCACTCCCTTTGCCATACACAGTGCAAATAGCACTGGCGTCTGTTCCCAGCAAGTACAGTGTATTGGACTGAAGAGAAGCTACTGTTCTCGTCAGTCTCCTAAGTGGAGTTGAACTAGATATGGCCCGTAATTCGGAAGCACAGTTCTTTTGTTCTGAGCAAGCTCACTGTTCTGGCCCTATAGGAAACACAGTAGATTAGAAGAGTGCTCTTTTCTCAAAAGCAGAGTGTGTTTCTTGTAAGGCGAGCTAGCGTTTGTTTCTAAGTTCTAAACGGAGTTGAAACACATGCAGTTTCTGGTCCTACGAGTAAGAGTTGTTTTCTGCTAAGAAGAGTATTATGCTCCCTTTGCCATATACAGTGCAAAGAGCACTCGCGTTGTTCCCAGCAAGTACAGGGTATTGGACTGAAGAGAAGCTACTGTTCTCCTCAGTTTCCTAAGTGGAGTTGAACTAGATATGGCCCGTAAGTCGGAAGCACAGTTCTTTTGTTCTGAGCAAGCTCACTGTTCTGGCCCTATAGGAAACACAGTAGATTAGAAGAGTGCTCTTTTCTCAAAAGAAGAGTGTGTTTCTTGTAAGGCGTGCTAGCGTTTGTTTCCCTGTCTTAAATGGAGTTGAAACACATGCAGATTCTGTTCCTACGAGTAACAGTTGTTTTCTGCTAAGAAGAGGATTATGCTCCCTTTGCCATATACAGTGCAAATAGCACTCGCGTCTGTTCCCAGCAAGTACAGTGTATTGGACTGAAGAGAAGCTACTGTTCTCGTCAGGTTCCTAAGCAGAGTTGAACTAGATATGGCCCGTGTGTGTAGAAAGGACAGTTCTGTTGTTCTGAGCAATCTCACTGTTCTGGCCCTATAGGAAACACAGAATAGAAGAAGAGTACTCTTTTCTCAAAAGCAGAGTGTGTTTCTTGTAACGCGAGCTAGCATTTGTTTCCCAGTAGTAAATGGAGTTGAATCACATGAAGTTTCTGGTCCTACGAGCAAGAGTTGTTTTCTGCTAAGAAGGGTCACTATTGCGCTCCCATTGCCATACATAGCGCAAATAAAACTTGCTTCTGTTCCCAGAAAGTACAGTGTATTGGACTGAAGAGAAGATACTGTTCTTGTCAGTTTCCTAAGCAGAGTTGAACTAGATATGGCCCGTGTGTGTAGGAAGCACAGTTCTTTTGTTCTGAGCAAGCTCACTGTTCTGGCCCTATAGGAAACACCAGAGAGTAGAAGAGTGCTCTTTTCTCAAAAGCAGAGTGTGTTTCTTGTAAGGCGAGCTAGTGTTTGTTACCCAGTCCTAAATGGACGTGAATCACATGCAGTTTCTGGTCCTACGAGCAGGAGTTGTTTTTTGGTAAGAAGAGTCACTATTGTGCTCTATTTGCCATACACAGTGCAAATAGCACTCGTGTCTGTTCCCAGCAAGTACAGTGTTTTGGACTGAAGAGAAGCTACTGTTCTTGTCAGTTTCCTAAGCAGAGTTGAACTAGATATGGCCCGTGTGTCGGAAGCACAGTTTTTTGTTATGAGCAAGCTCACTGTTCTGGCAATATAGGAAACACAGTAGAGTAGAAGAATGCTCTTTTTTCTAAAGCAGAGTGTGTTTCTTGTAAGGCGAGCTAGTATTTGTTTCCCAGTCAGAAATGGAGTTGAATCACATGCAGTTTATGGTCCTACGAGCAGGAGTTGTTTTCTGGTAAGAAGAGTCACTATTGAGCTCCCATTGCCATACACAGTGCAAATAGCACTCGCGTCTGTTCCCAGCAAGTACAGTGTATTGGATTGAAGAGAAGCTACTGTTATCGTCAGTTTCCTAAGTAAAGTTGTACTAGATATGGCCCATACATCGGAAGCACATTTCTTTTGTTCTGAGCAAGCTCACTCTTCTGGCCCTATAGGAAACGCAGTAGATTAGAAGAGTGCTCTTTTCTCAAAAGCAGAGTGTGTTTCTTGTAAGGCGAGCTACTGTTTGTTTCCCAGTCAGAAAAGGATTTGAATCACATGCAGTTTCTGGTCCTATGAGCAAGAATTGTTTTGTGGTAAAAAGAGTCACTTTTGTGCTCCATTGGCCATAAACAGTGCAAAGGGCACTTGCGTCTGTTCCCAGCAAGTACAGTGCATTGGACTGAAGAGAAGCTACTGTTCTTGTCAGTTTCCTAAGCAGAGTTGAACTAGATATGGCCCGTGTGTCGGAAGCACAGGTCTTTTGTTCTGAGGAAGCTCACTCTTCTGGCCCTATAGGAAACACAGTAGATTAGAAGAGTGCTATATTCTCAAAAGCAGAGTGTGTTTCTTGTAAGGCGAGCTACTATTTGTTTCACAGTCAGAAATGGAGTTGAATCACATGTAGTTTCTGGTCCTAGGAGCAAGAGTTGTTTTCTGGTAAGAAGAGTCACTATTGTGCTCCCATTGCCATACACAGTGCAAATAGCACTCGCGTCTGTTCCCAGCAAGTGCAGTGTATTGGACTGAAGAGAAGCTACTGTTCTCGTCAGTTTCCTAAGTGGAGTTGAACTAGATATGGCTCGTATGTCGGAAGCACAGTTCTGTTGTTCTTAGCAAGCTCACTGTTCTGGCCCTATAGTAAACACAGTAGATTAGAAGAGTGCTCTTTTCTCAAAAGCAGAGTGTGTTTCTTGTAAGGTAAGCTAGTGTTTGTTTCCCAATCAGAAAAGGATTTGAATCACATGCAGTTTCTGGTCCTATGAGCAAGAGTTGTTTTGTGGTAAAATAGTCACTTTTGTGCTCCATTCGCCATACACAGTGCAAAGAGCACTGGCGTCTGTTCCCAGCAAGTACAGTGTATTGGACTGAAGAGAAGCTACTGTTCTTGTGAGTTTCCTAAGCAGAGTTGAACTAGATATGTCCCGTGTGTCGGAAGCACAGTGCTTTTGTTCTGAGCAAGCTCACTCTTCTGGCCCTATAGGAAACACAGTAGATTAGAAGAGTGCTCTTTTCTCAAAAGCAGAGTGTGTTTCTTGTTTGGCGAGCTACTATTTGTTTCCCCGTCAGTAATGGAGTTGAATCACATACAGTTTCAGGTCCTACGAGGAAGAGTTGTTTTCTGGTAAGAAGAGTCACTATTGCGCTCCCATTGCTATACACAGTGCAAATAGCACTCGAGTCTGTTCCCAGCAAGTACAGTGCATTGGACTGAAGAGAAGCTACTGTTCTGGTCAGTTTCTTAAGTGGAGTTCAACTAGATATGGCCCGTACATCGGAAGCACAGTTCTTTTGTTCTGAGCAAGCTCACTCTTCTGGCCCTATAGGAAACACAGTATATTAGAAGAGTGCTGTTTTCTCAAAAGCAGAGTGTGTTTCTTGTAAGGCGAGCTAGTGTTTGTTTCCCAGTCCTAAATGGAGTTGAATCACATGCAGTTTCTGGTCCTACGAGCAGGAGTTGTTTTCTGGTAAGAAGAGTCACTATTGTGCTCTATATGCCATACACAGTGCAAATAGCACTCGCGTCTGTTCCCAGCAAGTACAGTGTTTTGGACTGAAGAGAAGCTACTGTTCTTGTCAGTTTCCTAAGCAGATTTGAACTAGATATGGCCCGTGTGTCGGAAGCACAGTTCTTTTGTTCTGAGCAAGCTCACTGTTCTGGCAATATAGGAAACAAAGTAGAGTAGAAGAATGCTCTTTTCTCTAAAGCAGAGTGTGTTTCTTGTAAGGCGAGGTAGTGTTTGTTTCCCAATCAGAAAAGGATTTGAATCACATGCAGTTTCTTGTCCTACGAGCAGGAGATGTTTTGTGGTAAGAAGAGTCACTTTTGTGCTCCATTCGCCATACACAGTGCAAAGAGCACTCGCGTCTGTTCCCAGCAAGTACAGTGTATTGGACTGAAGAGACGCTACTGTTCTTTTCAGTTTCCTAAGCAGAGTTGAACTAGATATGGCCCGTGTGTCGGAAGCACAGTGCTTTTGTTCTGAGCAAGCTCGTTGTTCTGGCCCTAAAGGAAACACAGTAGATCAGAAGAGTGCTCTTTTCTCAAAAGCAGAATGTGTTTCTTGTAAGGCGAGCTAGTATTTGTTTCCCAGTCAGAAATGAATTTGAATCACATGCAGTTTCTTGTCCTACAAGCAAGAGTTGTTTTCTGGTAAGAAGAGTCACTATTGTGCTCCCATTGCCATACACAGTGCAAATAGCACTCGCGTCTGTTCCCAGCAAGTACAGTGTATTGGACTGAACAGAAGCTACTGTTCTTTTCAGTTTCCTAAGCAGAGTTGAACTAGATATGGTTCGTGTGTGTAGGAAGCACAGTTCTTTTGTTCTGAGCAGGCTCACTCTTCTGGCCCTACAGAAAACACAGGAGAGTAGAAGAGTGCTCTTCTCAAAAGCAGAGTGTGTTTCTTGTAAGGCGAGCTAGTGTTCGTTTCCCAGTCCTAAATGAGTTGAATCACATGCAGTTTCTTGTCCTACGAGTAAGAGTTGTTTTCTGGTAAGAAAAGTCACTATTGCACTCCCTTTGCCATACACAGTGCAAATAGCACTGGCGTCTGTTCCCAGCAAGTACAGTGTATTGGACTGAAGAGAAGCTACTGTTCTCGTCAGTCTCCTAAGTGGAGTTGAACTAGATATGGCCCGTAATTCGGAAGCACAGTTCTTTTGTTCTGAGCAAGCTCACTGTTCTGGCCCTATAGGAAACACAGTAGATTAGAAGAGTGCTCTTTTCTCAAAAGCAGAGTGTGTTTCTTGTAAGGCGAGCTAGCGTTTGTTTCTAAGTTCTAAACGGAGTTGAAACACATGCAGTTTCTGGTCCTACGAGTAAGAGTTGTTTTCTGCTAAGAAGAGTATTATGCTCCCTTTGCCATATACAGTGCAAAGAGCACTCGCGTTGTTCCCAGCAAGTACAGGGTATTGGACTGAAGAGAAGCTACTGTTCTCCTCAGTTTCCTAAGTGGAGTTGAACTAGATATGGCCCGTAAGTCGGAAGCACAGTTCTTTTGTTCTGAGCAAGCTCACTGTTCTGGCCCTATAGGAAACACAGTAGATTAGAAGAGTGCTCTTTTCTCAAAAGAAGAGTGTGTTTCTTGTAAGGCGTGCTAGCGTTTGTTTCCCTGTCTTAAATGGAGTTGAAACACATGCAGATTCTGTTCCTACGAGTAACAGTTGTTTTCTGCTAAGAAGAGGATTATGCTCCCTTTGCCATATACAGTGCAAATAGCACTCGCGTCTGTTCCCAGCAAGTACAGTGTATTGGACTGAAGAGAAGCTACTGTTCTCGTCAGGTTCCTAAGCAGAGTTGAACTAGATATGGCCCGTGTGTGTAGAAAGGACAGTTCTGTTGTTCTGAGCAATCTCACTGTTCTGGCCCTATAGGAAACACAGAATAGAAGAAGAGTACTCTTTTCTCAAAAGCAGAGTGTGTTTCTTGTAACGCGAGCTAGCATTTGTTTCCCAGTAGTAAATGGAGTTGAATCACATGAAGTTTCTGGTCCTACGAGCAAGAGTTGTTTTCTGCTAAGAAGGGTCACTATTGCGCTCCCATTGCCATACATAGCGCAAATAAAACTTGCTTCTGTTCCCAGAAAGTACAGTGTATTGGACTGAAGAGAAGATACTGTTCTTGTCAGTTTCCTAAGCAGAGTTGAACTAGATATGGCCCGTGTGTGTAGGAAGCACAGTTCTTTTGTTCTGAGCAAGCTCACTGTTCTGGCCCTATAGGAAACACCAGAGAGTAGAAGAGTGCTCTTTTCTCAAAAGCAGAGTGTGTTTCTTGTAAGGCGAGCTAGTGTTTGTTACCCAGTCCTAAATGGACGTGAATCACATGCAGTTTCTGGTCCTACGAGCAGGAGTTGTTTTTTGGTAAGAAGAGTCACTATTGTGCTCTATTTGCCATACACAGTGCAAATAGCACTCGTGTCTGTTCCCAGCAAGTACAGTGTTTTGGACTGAAGAGAAGCTACTGTTCTTGTCAGTTTCCTAAGCAGAGTTGAACTAGATATGGCCCGTGTGTCGGAAGCACAGTTTTTTGTTATGAGCAAGCTCACTGTTCTGGCAATATAGGAAACACAGTAGAGTAGCAGAATGCTCTTTTTTCTAAAGCAGAGTGTGTTTCTTGTAAGGCGAGCTAGTATTTGTTTCCCAGTCAGAAATGGAGTTGAATCACATGCAGTTTATGGTCCTACGAGCAGGAGTTGTTTTCTGGTAAGAAGAGTCACTATTGAGCTCCCATTGCCATACACAGTGCAAATAGCACTCGCGTCTGTTCCCAGCAAGTACAGTGTATTGGATTGAAGAGAAGCTACTGTTATCGTCAGTTTCCTAAGTAAAGTTGTACTAGATATGGCCCATACATCGGAAGCACATTTCTTTTGTTCTGAGCAAGCTCACTCTTCTGGCCCTATAGGAAACGCAGTAGATTAGAAGAGTGCTCTTTTCTCAAAAGCAGAGTGTGTTTCTTGTAAGGCGAGCTACTGTTTGTTTCCCAGTCAGAAAAGGATTTGAATCACATGCAGTTTCTGGTCCTATGAGCAAGAATTGTTTTGTGGTAAAAAGAGTCACTTTTGTGCTCCATTGGCCATAAACAGTGCAAAGGGCACTTGCGTCTGTTCCCAGCAAGTACAGTGCATTGGACTGAAGAGAAGCTACTGTTCTTGTCAGTTTCCTAAGCAGAGTTGAACTAGATATGGCCCGTGTGTCGGAAGCACAGGTCTTTTGTTCTGAGGAAGCTCACTCTTCTGGCCCTATAGGAAACACAGTAGATTAGAAGAGTGCTATATTCTCAAAAGCAGAGTGTGTTTCTTGTAAGGCGAGCTACTATTTGTTTCACAGTCAGAAATGGAGTTGAATCACATGTAGTTTCTGGTCCTAGGAGCAAGAGTTGTTTTCTGGTAAGAAGAGTCACTATTGTGCTCCCATTGCCATACACAGTGCAAATAGCACTCGCGTCTGTTCCCAGCAAGTGCAGTGTATTGGACTGAAGAGAAGCTACTGTTCTCGTCAGTTTCCTAAGTGGAGTTGAACTAGATATGGCTCGTATGTCGGAAGCACAGTTCTGTTGTTCTTAGCAAGCTCACTGTTCTGGCCCTATAGTAAACACAGTAGATTAGAAGAGTGCTCTTTTCTCAAAAGCAGAGTGTGTTTCTTGTAAGGTAAGCTAGTGTTTGTTTCCCAATCAGAAAAGGATTTGAATCACATGCAGTTTCTGGTCCTATGAGCAAGAGTTGTTTTGTGGTAAAATAGTCACTTTTGTGCTCCATTCGCCATACACAGTGCAAAGAGCACTGGCGTCTGTTCCCAGCAAGTACAGTGTATTGGACTGAAGAGAAGCTACTGTTCTTGTGAGTTTCCTAAGCAGAGTTGAACTAGATATGTCCCGTGTGTCGGAAGCACAGTGCTTTTGTTCTGAGCAAGCTCACTCTTCTGGCCCTATAGGAAACACAGTAGATTAGAAGAGTGCTCTTTTCTCAAAAGCAGAGTGTGTTTCTTGTTTGGCGAGCTACTATTTGTTTCCCCGTCAGTAATGGAGTTGAATCACATACAGTTTCAGGTCCTACGAGGAAGAGTTGTTTTCTGGTAAGAAGAGTCACTATTGCGCTCCCATTGCTATACACAGTGCAAATAGCACTCGAGTCTGTTCCCAGCAAGTACAGTGCATTGGACTGAAGAGAAGCTACTGTTCTGGTCAGTTTCTTAAGTGGAGTTCAACTAGATATGGCCCGTACATCGGAAGCACAGTTCTTTTGTTCTGAGCAAGCTCACTCTTCTGGCCCTATAGGAAACACAGTATATTAGAAGAGTGCTGTTTTCTCAAAAGCAGAGTGTGTTTCTTGTAAGGCGAGCTAGTGTTTGTTTCCCAGTCCTAAATGGAGTTGAATCACATGCAGTTTCTGGTCCTACGAGCAGGAGTTGTTTTCTGGTAAGAAGAGTCACTATTGTGCTCTATATGCCATACACAGTGCAAATAGCACTCGCGTCTGTTCCCAGCAAGTACAGTGTTTTGGACTGAAGAGAAGCTACTGTTCTTGTCAGTTTCCTAAGCAGATTTGAACTAGATATGGCCCGTGTGTCGGAAGCACAGTTCTTTTGTTCTGAGCAAGCTCACTGTTCTGGCAATATAGGAAACAAAGTAGAGTAGAAGAATGCTCTTTTCTCTAAAGCAGAGTGTGTTTCTTGTAAGGCGAGGTAGTGTTTGTTTCCCAATCAGAAAAGGATTTGAATCACATGCAGTTTCTTGTCCTACGAGCAGGAGATGTTTTGTGGTAAGAAGAGTCACTTTTGTGCTCCATTCGCCATACACAGTGCAAAGAGCACTCGCGTCTGTTCCCAGCAAGTACAGTGTATTGGACTGAAGAGACGCTACTGTTCTTTTCAGTTTCCTAAGCAGAGTTGAACTAGATATGGCCCGTGTGTCGGAAGCACAGTGCTTTTGTTCTGAGCAAGCTCGTTGTTCTGGCCCTAAAGGAAACACAGTAGATCAGAAGAGTGCTCTTTTCTCAAAAGCAGAATGTGTTTCTTGTAAGGCGAGCTAGTATTTGTTTCCCAGTCAGAAATGAATTTGAATCACATGCAGTTTCTTGTCCTACAAGCAAGAGTTGTTTTCTGGTAAGAAGAGTCACTATTGTGCTCCCATTGCCATACACAGTGCAAATAGCACTCGCGTCTGTTCCCAGCAAGTACAGTGTATTGGACTGAACAGAAGCTACTGTTCTTTTCAGTTTCCTAAGCAGAGTTGAACTAGATATGGTTCGTGTGTGTAGGAAGCACAGTTCTTTTGTTCTGAGCAGGCTCACTCTTCTGGCCCTACAGAAAACACAGGAGAGTAGAAGAGTGCTCTTCTCAAAAGCAGAGTGTGTTTCTTGTAAGGCGAGCTAGTGTTCGTTTCCCAGTCCTAAATGAGTTGAATCACATGCAGTTTCTTGTCCTACGAGTAAGAGTTGTTTTCTGGTAAGAAAAGTCACTATTGCACTCCCTTTGCCATACACAGTGCAAATAGCACTGGCGTCTGTTCCCAGCAAGTACAGTGTATTGGACTGAAGAGAAGCTACTGTTCTCGTCAGTCTCCTAAGTGGAGTTGAACTAGATATGGCCCGTAATTCGGAAGCACAGTTCTTTTGTTCTGAGCAAGCTCACTGTTCTGGCCCTATAGGAAACACAGTAGATTAGAAGAGTGCTCTTTTCTCAAAAGCAGAGTGTGTTTCTTGTAAGGCGAGCTAGCGTTTGTTTCTAAGTTCTAAACGGAGTTGAAACACATGCAGTTTCTGGTCCTACGAGTAAGAGTTGTTTTCTGCTAAGAAGAGTATTATGCTCCCTTTGCCATATACAGTGCAAAGAGCACTCGCGTTGTTCCCAGCAAGTACAGGGTATTGGACTGAAGAGAAGCTACTGTTCTCCTCAGTTTCCTAAGTGGAGTTGAACTAGATATGGCCCGTAAGTCGGAAGCACAGTTCTTTTGTTCTGAGCAAGCTCACTGTTCTGGCCCTATAGGAAACACAGTAGATTAGAAGAGTGCTCTTTTCTCAAAAGAAGAGTGTGTTTCTTGTAAGGCGTGCTAGCGTTTGTTTCCCTGTCTTAAATGGAGTTGAAACACATGCAGATTCTGTTCCTACGAGTAACAGTTGTTTTCTGCTAAGAAGAGGATTATGCTCCCTTTGCCATATACAGTGCAAATAGCACTCGCGTCTGTTCCCAGCAAGTACAGTGTATTGGACTGAAGAGAAGCTACTGTTCTCGTCAGGTTCCTAAGCAGAGTTGAACTAGATATGGCCCGTGTGTGTAGAAAGGACAGTTCTGTTGTTCTGAGCAATCTCACTGTTCTGGCCCTATAGGAAACACAGAATAGAAGAAGAGTACTCTTTTCTCAAAAGCAGAGTGTGTTTCTTGTAACGCGAGCTAGCATTTGTTTCCCAGTAGTAAATGGAGTTGAATCACATGAAGTTTCTGGTCCTACGAGCAAGAGTTGTTTTCTGCTAAGAAGGGTCACTATTGCGCTCCCATTGCCATACATAGCGCAAATAAAACTTGCTTCTGTTCCCAGAAAGTACAGTGTATTGGACTGAAGAGAAGATACTGTTCTTGTCAGTTTCCTAAGCAGAGTTGAACTAGATATGGCCCGTGTGTGTAGGAAGCACAGTTCTTTTGTTCTGAGCAAGCTCACTGTTCTGGCCCTATAGGAAACACCAGAGAGTAGAAGAGTGCTCTTTTCTCAAAAGCAGAGTGTGTTTCTTGTAAGGCGAGCTAGTGTTTGTTACCCAGTCCTAAATGGACGTGAATCACATGCAGTTTCTGGTCCTACGAGCAGGAGTTGTTTTTTGGTAAGAAGAGTCACTATTGTGCTCTATTTGCCATACACAGTGCAAATAGCACTCGTGTCTGTTCCCAGCAAGTACAGTGTTTTGGACTGAAGAGAAGCTACTGCTCTTGTCAGTTTCCTAAGCAGAGTTGAACTAGATATGGCCCGTGTGTCGGAAGCACAGTTTTTTGTTATGAGCAAGCTCACTGTTCTGGCAATATAGGAAACACAGTAGAGTAGAAGAATGCTCTTTTTTCTAAAGCAGAGTGTGTTTCTTGTAAGGCGAGCTAGTATTTGTTTCCCAGTCAGAAATGGAGTTGAATCACATGCAGTTTATGGTCCTACGAGCAGGAGTTGTTTTCTGGTAAGAAGAGTCACTATTGAGCTCCCATTGCCATACACAGTGCAAATAGCACTCGCGTCTGTTCCCAGCAAGTACAGTGTATTGGATTGAAGAGAAGCTACTGTTCTCGTCAGTTTCCTAAGTAAAGTTGTACTAGATATGGCCCATACATCGGAAGCACATTTCTTTTGTTCTGAGCAAGCTCACTCTTCTGGCCCTATAGGAAACGCAGTAGATTAGAAGAGTGCTCTTTTCTCAAAAGCAGAATTTGTTTCTTGTAAGGCGAGCTACTGTTTGTTTCCCAGTCAGAAATGGAGTTGAATCACATGCAGTTTCTGGTCCTAGGAGCAAGAGTTGTTTTGTGGTAAGAAGAGTCGATATTGAGCTCCCTTGCCATACACAGTGCAAATAGCACTCGCTTCTGTTCCCAGCAAGTACAGTGTATTTGACTGAAGAGAAGCTACTGTTCTTCTCAGTTTCCTAAGCAGAGTTGAACTAGATATGGCCCGTGTGTGTAGGAAGCACAGTTCTTTTGTTCTGAGCAAGCTCACTGTTCTGGCCCTATACGAAACACAGGAGAGTAGAAGAGTGCTCTTTTCTCAAAAGCAGAGTGTGTTTCTTGTAAGGCGAGCTAGTGTTTGTTTCCCAGTCCTAAATGGAGTTGAATCACATGAAGTCTCTTGTCCTACGAGCAAGAGTTGTTTTCTGGTAAGAAGAGTCACTATTGCGCTCCCATTGTCATACACAGTGCAAATAGCACTCGTGTCTCTTCCCAGCAAGTACAGTGTATTGGACTGAAGAGAATTTACTGTTCTAGTCAGTTTCCTAAGTGGAGTTGAACTAGATATGGCCCGTATATCGGAAGCACAGTTCTTTTGTTCTGAGCAAGCTCACTCTTCTGGCCCCATAGGAAACACAGTAGATTAGAAGAGTGCTCTTTTCTCAAAAGCAGAGTGTGTTTCTTGTAAGGCGAGCTAGTGTTTGTTTCCCAATCAGAAAAGGATTTGAATCACATGCAGTTTGGGTCCTACGTTGTTTTGTGGTAAAAAGAGTCACTTTTGTGCTCCATTCGCCATGCACACTGCAAAGAACACTCACGTCTGTTCCCAGAAAGTACAGTGTATTGGACTGAAGAGAAGCTACTGTTCTCGTCAGTTTCCTAAGTTGAGTTGAACTAGATAAGGCCCGTACATCGGAAGCACAGTTCTTTTGTTCTGAGCAAGCTCACTCTTCTGGCCCTATAGGAAACACAGTATATTAGAAGAGTGCTCTTTTCTCAAAAGCAGAGTGTGTTTCTTGTAAGGCGAGCTAGTGTTTCTTTCCCAATCAGAAAAGGATTTGAATCACATGCAGTTTCTGGTCCTATGAGCAAGAATTGTTTTGTGGTAAAAAGAGTCACTTTTGTGCTCCATTCGCCATAAACAGTGCAAAGGGCACTCGCGTCTGTTCCAAGCAAGTACAGTGCATTGGACTGAAGAGAAGCTACTGTTCTTGTCAGTTTCCTAAGCAGGGTTGAACTAGATATGGCCCGTATGTCGGAAGCACAGTTCTTTTGTTCTGAGGAAGCTCACTGTTCTGGCCCTATAGGAAACACAGTAGATTAGAAGAGTGCTATATTCTCAAAAGCAGAGTGTGTTTCTTGTAAGGCGAGCTACTATTTGTTTCCCAGTCAGAAATGGAGTTGAATCACATGTAGTTTCTGGTCCTACGAGCAAGAGTAGTTTTCTGGTAAGAAGAGTCACTATTGTGCTCCCATTGCCATACACAGTGCAAATAGCACTCGCGTCTGTTCCCAGCAATACAGTGTATTGGACTGAAGAGAAGCTACTGTTCTTGTCAGTTTCCTAAGCAGAGTTGAACTAGATATGGCCCGTGTGTCGGAAGCACAGTTCTTTTGTTCTGAGCAAGCTCACTGTTCTGGCCCTATAGGAAACAGAGTAGATTAGAAGAGTGCTCTTTTCTCAGGCCGGGCGGTGGTGGCGCACGCCTTTAATCCCAGTACTCGGGAGGCAGAGCCAGGCGGATCTCTGTGAGTTCGAGGCCAGCCTGGACTACCAAGTGAGTCCCAGGAAAGGCGCAAAGCTACACAGAGAAACCCTGTCTCGAAAAACCAAAAAAAAAAAAAAAAAAAAAAAAAAAAAAAAAAAAAAAAGAAGAGTGCTCTTTTCTCAAAAGCAGAGTGTGTTTCTTGTAAGGCGAGCTAGTATTTGTTTCCCAGTCAGAAATGTAGTTGAATCACATGCAGTTTCTTGGCCTACGAGCAGGAGTTGTTTTCTGGTAAGAAGAGTCACTATTGCGCTCCCATTGACATACACAGTGCAAATAGCACTCGCATCTCTTCCCAGCAAGTACAGTGTATTGGACTGAAGAGAAGCTACTGTTCTCGTCAGTTTCCTAAGTTGAGTTGAACTAGATATGGCCCGTAAGTCAGAAGCACAGTTCTTTTGTTCTGAGCAAGCTCACTGTTTTGGCCCTTTAGGAAACACAGTAGATTAGAAGAGTGCTCTTTTATCAAAAGCAGAGTGTGTTTCTTGTAAGGCGAGCTACTATTTGTTTCCCAGTCAGAAATGGAGTTGAATCACATGCAGTTTCTGGTCCTAAGAGCAAGAGTTGTTTTCTGGTAAGAAGAGTCACTATTGTGCTCCCATTGCCATACACAGTGCAAAGAGCACTGGAGTCTGTTCCCAGCAAGTACATTGTATTGGACTGAAGAGAAGCTACTGTTCTTGTCAGTTTCCTAAGCAGAGTTGAACTAGATATGACCCGTGTGTAGGAAGCACAGCGCTTTTGTTCTGAGCAAGCTCACTGTTCTGGCCCTGTAGGAAACACAGGAGAGTAGAAGAGTGCTCTTTTCTCAAAAGCAGAGTGTGTTTCTTGTAAGGCGAGCTAGTGTTTGTTTCCCAATCAGAAAAGGATTTGAATCACATGCAGTTTCTGGTCCTATGAGCAAGAGTTGTTTTGTGGTAAAAATAGTCACTTTTGTGCTCCATTCGCCATACACAGTGCAAAGAGCACTCGCGTCTGTTCCCAGCAAGTACAGTGTATTGGCCTGAAGAGAAGCTACTGTATTTTCATTTTCCTAAGCAGAGTTGAACTAGATATGGCCCGTGTGTGGGAAGCACAGTTCTTTTGTTCTGAGCAAGCTCACTGTTCTGGCCCTATAGGAAACACAGTAGATTAGAAGAGTGCTCTTTTCTCAAAAGCAGAGTGTGTTTGTTGTAAGGCGAGCTAGTATTTGTTTCCCAGTCAGAAATGGAGTTGAATCACATGCACTTTCTGGTCCTATGAGCAAGAGTTGTTTTCTGGTAAAAAGAGTCACTATTGTGCTCCCATTGCCTTACACAGTGCAAATAGCTCTCGCATCTGTTCCCAGCAAGTACAGTGTATTGGACTGAAGAGAAGCTACTGTTCTCGTCAGTTTCCTAAGTGGAGTTGAACAAGATATGGCCCGTGTGTCAGAAGCACTGTTCTTTTCTTCTGAGCAAGCTCAATGTTCTGGCCCTATAGGAAACACAGGAGAGTAGAAGAGTGCTCTTTTCTCAAAAGCAGAGTGTGTTTCTTGTAAGGCGAGCTACTATTTGTTTCCCAGTCAGAAATGGAGTTGAATCACATGCAGTTTCTGGTCCTACGAGCAAGAGTTGTTTTCTGGTAAGAAGAGTCACTATTGTGCTCCCATTGCCATACACAGTGCAAATAGCATTCGCGTCTGTTCCCAGCAAGTACAGTGTATTGGACTGAAGAGAAGCTACTGTTCTCGTCAGTTTCCTAAGTGGAGTTGAACTAGATATGGCCCGTACTTTGGAAACACAGTTCTTTTGTTCTGAGCAAGCTCACTCTTCTGGCCCTATAGGAATCACAGGAGAGTACAAGAGTGCTCTTTTCTCAAAAGCAGAGTGTGTTTCTTCTAAGGCGAGCTACTGTTTGTTTCCCAGTCAGAAATGGAGTTGAATCACATGCAGTTTCTGGTCCTAGGAGCAAGAGTTGTTTTGTGGTAAGAAGAGTCGATATTGCGCTCCCTTTGCCATACACAGTTCAAATAGCACTCGCTTCTGTTCCCAGCAAGTACAGTGTATTTGACTGAAGAGAAGCTACTGTTCTTGTCAGTTTCCTAAGCAGAGTTGAACTAGATATGGCCCGTGTGTGTAGGAAGCACAGTTCTTTTGTTCTGAGCAAGCTCACTGTTCTGGCCCTATACGAAACACAGGAGAGTAGAAGAGTGCTCTTTTCTCAAAAGCAGAGTGTGTTTCTTGTAAGGCGAGCTAGTGTTTGTTTCCCAGTCCTAAATGGAGTTGAATCACATGAAGTTTCTGGTCCTATGAGCAAGAGTTGTTTTCTGCTAAGAAGAGTCACTATTGTGCTCCCATTGCCATACATAGCGCAAATAAAACTTGCTTCTGTTCCCAGAAAGTACAGTGTATTGGACTGAAGAGAAGATACTGTTCTTGTCAGTTTCCTAAGCAGAGTTGAACTAGATATGGCCCGTGTGTGTAGGAAGCACAGTTCTTTTGTTCTGAGCAAGCTCACTGTTCTGGCCCTATAGGAAACACCAGAGAGTAGAAGAGTGCTCTTTTCTCAAAAGCAGAGTGTGTTTCTTGTAAGGCGAGCTAGTGTTTGTTACCCAGTCCTAAATGGAGTTGAATCACATGCAGTTTCTGGTCCTACGAGCAGGAGTTGTTTTTTGGTTAGAAGAGTCACTATTGTGCTCTATTTGCCATACACAGTGCAAATAGCACTCGTGTCTGTTCCCAGCAAGTACAGTGTTTTGGACTGAAGAGAAGCTACTGTTCTTGTCAGTTTCCTAAGCAGAGTTGAACTAGATATGGCCCGTGTGTCGGAAGCACAGTTTTTTTGTTCTGAGCAAGCTCACTGTTCTGGCAATATAGGAAACACAGTAGAGTAGAAGAATGCTCTTTTCTCTAAAGCAGAGTGTGTTTCTTGTAAGGCGAGCTAGTATTTGTTTCCCAGTCAGAAATGGAGTTGAACCACATGCAGTTTATGGTCCTACGAGCAGGAGTTGTTTTCTGGTAAGAAGAGTCACTATTGAGCTCCCATTGCCATACACAGTGCAAATAGCACTCGCATCTGTTCCCAGCAAGTACAGTGTATTGGATTGAAGAGAAGCTACTGTTCTCGTCAGTTTCCTAAGTAAAGTTGTACTAGATATGGCCCATACATCGGAAGCACATTTCTTTTGTTCTGAGCAAGCTCACTCTTCTGGCCCTATAGGAAACGCAGTAGATTAGAAGAGTGCTCTTTTCTCAAAAGCAGAATTTGTTTCTTGTAAGGCGAGCTACTGTTTGTTTCCCAGTCAGAAGTGGAGTTGAATCACATGCAGTTTCTGGTCCTAGGAGCAAGAGTTGTTTTGTGGTAAGAAGAGTCGATATTGCGCTCCCTTTGCCATACACAGTGCAAATAGCACTCGCTTCTGTTCCCAGCAAGTACAGTGTATTGGACTGAAGAGAAGCTACTGTTCTTCTCAGTTTCCTAAGCAGAGTTGAACTAGATATGGCCCGTGTGTGTAGGAAGCACAGTTCTTTTGTTCTGAGCAAGCTCACTGTTCTGGCCCTATACGAAACACAGTAGATTAGAAGAGTGCTATATTCTCAAAAGCAGAGTGTGTTTCTTGTAAGGCGAGCTAGTGTTTGTTTCCCAGTCCTAAATGGAGTTGAATCACATGAAGTCTCTTGTCCTACGAGCAAGAGTTGTTTTCTGGTAAGAAGAGTCACTATTGTGCTCACATTGTCATACACAGTGCAAATAGCACTCGTGTCTCTTCCCAGCAAGTACAGTGTATTGGACTGAAGAGAATTTACTGTTCTAGTCAGTTTCCTCAGTGGAGTTGAACTAGATATGGCCCGTATATCGGAAGCACAGTTCTTTTGTTCTGAGCAAGCTCACTCTTCTGGCCCCATAGGAAACACAGTAGATTAGAAGAGTGCTCTTTTCTCAAAAGCAGAGTGTGTTTCTTGTAAGGCGAGCTAGTGTTTGTTTCCCAATCAGAAAAGGATTTGAATCACATGCAGTTTCTGGTCCTAAGAACAAGAGTTGTTTTGTGGTAAAAAGAGTCACTTTTGTGCTCCATTCGCCATGCACACTGCAAAGAATACTCACGTCTGTTCCCAGAAAGTACAGTGTATTGGACTGAAGAGAAGCTACTGTTCTCGTCAGTTTCCTAAGTTGAGTTGAAATAGATAAGGCCCGTACATCGGAAGCACAGTTCTTTTGTTCTGAGCAAGCTCACTCTTCTGGCCCTATAGGAAACACAGGAGAGTAGAAGAGTGCTCTTTTCTCAAAAGCAGAGTGTGTTTCTTGTAAGGCGAGCTAGTGTTTGTTTCCCAATCAGAAAAGGATTTGAATCACATGCAGTTTCTGGTCCTATGAGCAAGAATTGTTTTGTGGTAAAAAGAGTCACTTTTGTGCTCCATTCGCCATAAACAGTGCAAAGGGCACTCGCGTCTGTTCCAAGCAAGTACAGTGCATTGGACTGAAGAGAAGCTACTGTTCTTGTCAGTTTCCTAAGCAGAGTTGAACTAGATATGGCCCGTGTGTCGGAAGCACAGTTCTTTTGTTCTGAGGAAGCTCACTCTTCTGACCCTATAGGAAACACAGTAGATTAGAAGAGTGCTATATTCTCAAAAGCAGAGTGTGTTTCTTGTAAGGCGAGCTACTATTTGTTTCCCAGTCAGAAATGGAGTTGAATCACATGTAGTTTCTGGTCCGAGGAGCAAGAGTTGTTTTCTGGTAAGAAGAGTCACTATTGTGCTCCCATTGCCATACACAGTGCAAATAGCACTCGCGTCTGTTCCCAGCAAGTACAGTGTATTGGACTGAAGAGAAGCTACTGTTCTCGTCAGTTTCCTAAGTTGAGTTGAACTAGATATGGCCCATAAGTCAGAAGCACAGTTCTTTTGTTCTGAGCAAGCTCACTGTTTTGGCCCTTTAGGAAACACAGTAGATTAGAAGAGTGCTCTTTTATCAAAAGCAGAGTGTGTTTCTTGTAAGGCGAGCTACTATTTGTTTCCCAGTCAGAAATGGAGTTGAATCACATGCAGTTTCTGGTCCTAAGAGCAAGAGTTGTTTTCTGGTAAGAAGAGTCACTATTGTGCTCCCATTGCCATACACAGTGCAAAGAGCACTGGAGTCTGTTCCCAGCAAGTACATTGTATTGGACTGAAGAGAAGCTACTGTTCTTGTCAGTTTCCTAAGCAGAGTTGAACTAGATATGACCCGTGTGTAGGAAGCACAGCGCTTTTGTTCTGAGCAAGCTCACTGTTCTGGCCCTGTAGGAAACACAGGAGAGTAGAAGAGTGCTCTTTTCTCAAAAGCAGAGTGTGTTTCTTGTAAGGCGAGCTAGTGTTTGTTTCCCAATCAGAAAAGGATTTGAATCACATGCAGTTTCTGGTCCTATGAGCAAGAGTTGTTTTGTGGTAAAAATAGTCACTTTTGTGCTCCATTCGCCATACACAGTGCAAAGAGCACTCGCGTCTGTTCCCAGCAAGTACAGTGTATTGGCCTGAAGAGAAGCTACTGTATTTTCATTTTCCTAAGCAGAGTTGAACTAGATATGGCCCGTGTGTCGGAAGCACAGTTCTTTTGTTCTGAGCAAGCTCACTGTTCTGGCCCTATAGGAAACACAGTAGATTAGAAGAGTGCTCTTTTCTCAAAAGCAGAGTGTGTTTCTTGTAAGGCGAGCTAGTGTTTGTTTCCCAATCAGAAAAGGATTTGAATCACATGCAGTTTCTGGTCCTACGAGCAAGAGTTGTTTTCTGGTAAAAAGAGTCACTATTGTGCTCCCATTGCCTTACACAGTGCAAATAGCTCTCGCATCTGTTCCCAGCAAGTACAGTGTATTGGACTGAAGAGAAGCTACTGTTCTTGTCAGTTTCCTAAGTGGAGTTGAACAGGATATGGCCCCTGTGTCAGAAGCACTGTTCTTTTCTTCTGAGCAAGCTCAATGTTCTGGCCCTATAGGAAACACAGGAGAGTAGAATAGTGCTCTTTTCTCAAAAGCAGAGTGTGTTTCTTGTAAGGCGAGCTACTATTTGTTTCCCAGTCAGAAATGGAGTTGAATCACATGCAGTTTCTGGTCCTACGAGCAAGAGTTGTTTTCTGGTAAGAAGAGTCACTATTGTGCTCCCATTGCCATACACAGTGCAAATAGCATTCGCGTCTGTTCCCAGCAAGTACAGTGTATTGGACTGAAGAGAAGCTACTGTTCTCGTCAGTTTCCTAAGTGGAGTTGAACTAGATATGGCCCATATGTCGGAAGCACAGTTCTTTTGTTCTGAGCAAGCTCACTCTTCTGGCCCTATAGGAAACGCAGAAGATTAGAAGAGTGCTCTTTTCTCAAAAGCAGAATTTGTTTCTTGTAAGGCGAGCTACTGTTTGTTTCCCAGTCAGAAATGGAGTTGAATCACATGCAGTTTCTGGTCCTAGGAGCAAGAGTTGTTTTGTGGTAAGAAGAGTCGATATTGCGCTCCCTTTGCCATACACAGTGCAAATAGCACTCGCTTCTGTTCCCAGCAAGTACAGTTTATTTGACTGAAGAGAAGCTACTGTTCTTCTCAGTTTCCTAAGCAGAGTTGAACTAGATATGGCCCGTGTGTGTAGGAAGCACAGTTCTTTTGTTCTGAGCAAGCTCACTGTTCTGGCCCTATACGAAACACAGGAGAGTAGAAGAGTGCTCTTTTCTCAAAAGCAGAGTGTGTTTCTTGTAAGGCGAGCTAGTGTTTGTTTCCCAGTCCTAAATGGAGTTGAATCACATGAAGTCTCTTGTCCTACGAGCAAGAGTTGTTTTCTGGTAAGAAGAGTCACTATTGTGCTCCCATTGCCATACACAGTGCAAATAGCACTCGCGTCTGTTCCCAGCAATACAGTGTATTGGACTGAAGAGAAGCTACTGTTCTTGTCAGTTTCCTAAGCAGAGTTGAACTAGATATGGCCCGTGTGTCGGAAGCACAGTTCTTTTGTTCTGAGCAAGCTCACTGTTCTGGCCCTATAGGAAACAGAGTAGATTAGAAGAGTGCTCTTTTCTCAGGCCGGGCGGTGGTGGCGCACGCCTTTAATCCCAGCACTCGGGAGGCAGAGCCAGGCGGATCTCTGTGAGTTCGAGGCCAGCCTGGACTACCAAGTGAGTCCCAGGAAAGGCGCAAAGCTACACAGAGAAACCCTGTCTCGAAAAACCAAAAAAAAAAAAAAAAAAAAAAAAAAGAAGAGTGCTCTTTTCTCAAAAGCAGAGTGTGTTTCTTGTAAGGCGAGCTAGGGTTTGTTTCCCAATCAGAAAAGGATTTGAATCACATGCAGTTGCTGGTCCTACGAGCAAGAGTTGTTTTGTGGTAAAAATAGTCACTTTTGTGCTCCATTTGCCATACACAGTGCAAAGAGCACTCGCATCTGTTCCCATCAAGTACAGTGTATTGGACTTAAGAGAAGCTACTGTTCTTGTCAGTTTACTAAGCAGAGTTGAACTAGATATGGCCCGTGTGTCGGAAGCACAGTTCTTTTATTCTGAGCAAGCTCACTGTTCTGGCCCTATACGAAACACAGTAGATTAGAAGAGTGCTGTTTTCTCAAAAGCAGAGTGTGTTTCTTGTAAGGCGAGCTAGTGTTTGTTTCCCAGTTCTAAATGGAGTTGAATCACATGCAGTTTCTGGTCCTACGAGCAAGAATTGTTTTCTGTTAAGAAGAGTCACTATTGTGCTCCCATGGCCATACAAAGTGCAAATAGCACTCGCGTATCTTCCCAGCAAATACAGTGTTTTGGACTGAAGAGAAGCTACTGTTTTCGTCAGTTCCCTAAGTGGATTTGAACTAGATATGGCTCGTAAGTCAGAAGCACAGTTCTTTTGTTCTGAGCAAGGTCACTGTTTTGGCCCTTTAGGAAACACAGTAGATTAGAATAGTGTTCTTATCTCAAAAGCAGAGTGTGTTTCTTGTAAGGCGAGCTAGTGTTTGTTTCCCAGTCCTATATGGAGTTGAATCACATGCAGTTTCTGGTCCTACGAGCAAGAGTTTTTTCTGGTAAGAAGAGTCACTATTGCGCTCCCATTGCCATGCACAGTGCAAATAGCACTTGTGACTGTTCCCAGCAAGTACAGTGTATTGGATTGAAGAGAAGCTACTGTTCTCGTCAGTTTCCTAAGCAGAGTTGAACTAGATATGGCCCGTATGTGGGAAGCAAAGTTCTTTTCCTCTGAGCAAGCTCACTGTTGTGGCCCTATAGGAAACACAGTAGATTAGAAGAGTGCTCTTTTCTCAAAAGCAGAGTGTGTTTCTTGTAAGGCGAGCTAGTATTTGTTTCCCAGTCAGAAATGTAGTTGAATCACATGCAGTTTCTTGGCCTACGAGCAGGAGTTGTTTTCTGGTAAGAAGAGTCACTATTGCGCTCCCATTGACATACACAGTGCAAATAGCACTCGCATCTGTTCCCAGCAAGTACAGTGTATTGGACTGAAGAGAAGCTACTGTTCTCGTCAGTTTCCTAAGTTGAGTTGAACTAGATATGGCCCGTAAGTCAGAAGCACAGTTCTTTTGTTCTGAGCAAGCTCACTGTTTTGGCCCTTTAGGAAACACAGTAGATTAGAAGAGTGCTCTTTTATCAAAAGCAGAGTGTGTTTCTTGTAAGGCGAGCTACTATTTGTTTCCCACTCAGAAATGGAGTTGAATCACATGCAGTTTCTGGTCCTAAGAGCAAGAGTTGTTTTCTGGTAAGAAGAGTCACTATTGTGCTCCCATTGCCATACACAGTGCAAAGAGCACTGGAGTCTGTTCCCAGCAAGTACATTGTATTGGACTGAAGAGAAGCTACTGTTCTTGTCAGTTTCCTAAGCAGAGTTGAACTAGATATGACCCGTGTGTAGGAAGCACAGCGCTTTTGTTCTGAGCAAGCTCACTGTTCTGGCCCTGTAGGAAACACAGGAGAGTAGAAGAGTGCTCTTTTCTCAAAAGCAGAGTGTGTTTCTTGTAAGGCGAGCTAGTGTTTGTTTCCCAATCAGAAAAGGATTTGAATCACATGCAGTTTCTGGTCCTATGAGCAAGAGTTGTTTTGTGGTAAAAATAGTCACTTTTGTGCTCCATTCGCCATACACAGTGCAAAGAGCACTCGCGTCTGTTCCCAGCAAGTACAGTGTATTGGCCTGAAGAGAAGCTACTGTATTTTCATTTTCCTAAGCAGAGTTGAACTAGATATGGCCCGTGTGTGGGAAGCACAGTTCTTTTGTTCTGAGCAAGCTCACTGTTCTGGCCCTATAGGAAACACAGTAGATTAGAAGAGTGCTCTTTTCTCAAAAGCAGAGTGTGTTTGTTGTAAGGCGAGCTAGTATTTGTTTCCCAGTCAGAAATGGAGTTGAATCACATGCACTTTCTGGTCCTATGAGCAAGAGTTGTTTTCTGGTAAAAAGAGTCACTATTGTGCTCCCATTGCCTTACACAGTGCAAATAGCTCTCGCATCTGTTCCCAGCAAGTACAGTGTATTGGACTGAAGAGAAGCTACTGTTCTCGTCAGTTTCCTAAGTGGAGTTGAACAAGATATGGCCCGTGTGTCAGAAGCACTGTTCTTTTCTTCTGAGCAAGCTCAATGTTCTGGCCCTATAGGAAACACAGGAGAGTAGAAGAGTGCTCTTTTCTCAAAAGCAGAGTGTGTTTCTTGTAAGGCGAGCTACTATTTGTTTCCCAGTCAGAAATGGAGTTGAATCACATGCAGTTTCTGGTCCTACGAGCAAGAGTTGTTTTCTGGTAAGAAGAGTCACTATTGTGCTCCCATTGCCATACACAGTGCAAATAGCATTCGCGTCTGTTCCCAGCAAGTACAGTGTATTGGACTGAAGAGAAGCTACTGTTCTCGTCAGTTTCCTAAGTGGAGTTGAACTAGATATGGCCCGTACTTTGGAAACACAGTTCTTTTGTTCTGAGCAAGCTCACTCTTCTGGCCCTATAGGAATCACAGGAGAGTACAAGAGTGCTCTTTTCTCAAAAGCAGAGTGTGTTTCTTCTAAGGCGAGCTACTGTTTGTTTCCCAGTCAGAAATGGAGTTGAATCACATGCAGTTTCTGGTCCTAGGAGCAAGAGTTGTTTTGTGGTAAGAAGGGTCGATATTGCGCTCCCTTTGCCATACACAGTGCAAATAGCACTCGCTTCTGTTCCCAGCAAGTACAGTGTATTTGACTGAAGAGAAGCTACTGTTCTTGTCAGTTTCCTAAGCAGAGTTGAACTAGATATGGCCCGTGTGTGTAGGAAGCACAGTTCTTTTGTTCTGAGCAAGCTCACTGTTCTGGCCCTATACGAAACACAGGAGAGTAGAAGAGTGCTCTTTTCTCAAAAGCAGAGTGTGTTTCTTGTAAGGCGAGCTAGTGTTTGTTTCCCAGTCCTAAATGGAGTTGAATCACATGAAGTCTCTTGTCCTACGAGCAAGAGTTGTTTTCTGGTAAGAAGAGTCACTATTGCGCTCCCATTGTCATACACAGTGCAAAGAGCACTCGCGTCTCTTCCCAGCAAGTACAGTGTATTGGACTGAAGAGAATTTACTGTTCTAGTCAGTTTCCTCAGTGGAGTTGAACTAGATATGGCCCGTATATCGGAAGCACAGTTCTTTTGTTCTGAGCAAGCTCACTCTTCTGGCCCCATAGGAAACACAGTAGATTAGAAGAGTGCTCTTTTCTCAAAAGCAGAATGTGTTTCTTGTAAGGCGAGCTAGTGTTTGTTTCCCAATCAGAAAAGGATTTGAATCACATGCAGTTTCTGGTCCTACGTTGTTTTGTGGTAAAAAGAGTCACTTTTGTGCTCCATTCGCCATGCACACTGCAAAGAACACTCACGTCTGTTCCCAGAAAGTACAGTGTATTGGACTGAAGAGAAGCTACTGTTCTCGTCAGTTTCCTAAGTTGAGTTGAACTAGATAAGGCCCGTACATCGGAAGCACAGTTCTTTTGTTCTGAGCAAGCTCACTCTTCTGGCCCTATAGGAAACACAGTATATTAGAAGAGTGCTCTTTTCTCAAAAGCAGAGTGTGTTTCTTGTAAGGCGAGCTAGTGTTTGTTTCCCAATCAGAAAAGGATTTGAATCACATGCAGTTTCTGGTCCTATGAGCAAGAATTGTTTTGTGGTAAAAAGAGTCACTTTTGTGCTCCATTCGCCATAAACAGTGCAAAGGGCACTCGCGTCTGTTCCAAGCAAGTACAGTGCATTGGACTGAAGAGAAGCTACTGTTCTTGTCAGTTTCCTAAGCAGGGTTGAACTAGATATGGCCCGTGTGTCGGAAGCACAGTTCTTTTGTTCTGAGGAAGCTCACTGTTCTGGCCCTATAGGAAACACAGTAGATTAGAAGAGTGCTATATTCTCAAAAGCAGAGTGTGTTTCTTGTAAGGCGAGCTACTATTTGTTTCCCAGTCAGAAATGGAGTTGAATCACAAGTAGTTTCTGGTCCTACGAGCAAGAGTAGTTTTCTGGTAAGAAGAGTCACTATTGAGCTCACATTGCCATACACAGTGCAAATAGCACTCCTGTCTGTTCCCAGCAAGTACAGTGTAATGGATTGAAGAGAAGCTACTGTTGTTGTCACTTTCCTAGGCAGAGTTGAACTAGATATGGCCCGTGTGTGTAGAAAGCACAGTTCTTTTGTTCTGAGCAATCTCACTGTTCTGGCCCTATAGGAAACACAGGAGAGTAGAAGAGTGCTCTTTTCTCAAAAGCAGAGTGTGTTTCTTGTAAGGCAAGCTACTATTTGTTTCCCAGTCCTAAATGGAGTTGAATCACATGCAGTTTCTTGTCCTACGAGCAAGAGTTGTTTTCTGGTAAGAAGAGTCACTATTGTGCTCCCATTGCCATACACAGTGCAAATAGCACTCGCGTCTTTTCCCAGCAAGTACAGTGTATTGGACTGAAGAGAAGCTACTGTTCTAGTCAGTTTCCTAAGTGGAGTTGAACTAGATATGGCCCGTACGTTGGAAGCACAGTTCTTTTGTTCTGAGCAAGCTCACTGTTCTGGCCCTATAGGAAACACAGTAGATTAGAAGAGTGCTCTTTTCTCAAAAGCAGAGTGTGTTTCTTGAAAGGCGAGCTAGTATTTGTTTCCCAGTCAGAAATGGAGTGGAATCACATGCAGTTTCTTGTCCTACGAGCAAGAGTTGTTTTCTGGTAAGAAGAGTGGCTATTGCGCTCCCATTGCCATACACAGTGCAAATAGCACTCGCTTCTGTTCCCAGAAAGTACAGTGTATTGGACTGAAGGAAGCTACTGTTCTTGTCAGTTTCCTAAGCAGAGTTGAACTAGATATGGCCCGTGTGTGTAGGAAGCAAAGATCTTTTGTTCTGAGCAAGCTCACTGTTCTGGCCACATAGGAAACACAGGAGAGTAGAAGACTGCTCTTTTCTCAAAAGCAGAGTGTGTTTCTTGTAAGGTGAGCTAGCATTTGTTTCCCAGTCCCAAATGGAGTTGAATCACATGCAGTTTCTTGTTTTGCAAGCAAGAGTTGTTTCCTGCTAAGAAGAGTCACTATTGCGCTCCCATTGCCATACACAGTGCAAATAGCACTCGCGTCTGTTCCCAGCAAGTACAGTGTATTGGACTGAAGAGCAGCTACTGTTCTCGTCAGTTTCCTAAGTGGAGTTGAACTAGATATGGCCCGTAATTCGGAAGCACAGTTCTTTTGTTCTGAGCAAGCTTACTGTTCTGGCCCTATAGGAAACACAGTAGATTAGAAGAGTGCTCTTTTCTCAAAAGCAGAGTGTTTCTTTTAAGGCGAGCTAGCGTTTGTTTCTAAGTTCTAAACGGAGTTGAAACACATGCAGTTTCTGGTCCTGCAAGTAAGAGTTGTTTTCTGCTAAGAAGAATATTATGCTCCCTTTGCCATATACAGTGCAAATATCACTCGCGTCTGTTCCCAGCAAGTACAGTGTATTGGACTGAAGAGAAGCTACTGTTCTCGTCAGGTTCCTAAGCAGAGTTCAACTAGATATGGCCCGTGTGTGTAGAAAGCACAGTTCTGTTGTTCTGAGCAAGCTCACTGTTCTGGCCCTATAGGAAACACAGAATAGAAGCAGAGTGCTCTTTTCTCAAAAGCAGAGTGTGTTTCATGTAAGGGGAGCTAGCATTTGTTTCCCAGTAGTAAAAGGAGTTGAATCACATGCAGTTTCTGGTCCTACAAGCAAGAGTTTTTTTCTGCTAAGAAGAGTCACTATTGTGCTCCCATTGCCATACACAGCACAAATAACACTCGCTTCTGTTCCCAGCAAGTACAGTGTATTGGACTGAAGAGAAGATACTGTTCTCGTCAGTTTCCTAAGCAGAGTTGAAGTAGATATGGCCCGTGTGTAGGAAGCACAGTTCTTTTGTTCTGAGCAAGCTCACTGTTCTGGCCCTATAGGAAACACAGGAGAGTAGAAGAGTGCTCTTTTCTCAAAAGCAGAGTGTGTTTCTTGTAAGGCGAGCTAGTGTTTGTTTCCCAGTCCTAAATGGAGTTGAATCACATGCAGTTTCTGGTCCTACGCGCAAGAGTTGTTTTCTGGTAAGAAGAGTCACTATTGTGCTCTATATGCCATACACAGTGCAAATAGCACTCGCGTCTGTTCCCAGCAAGTACAGAGTTTTGGACTGAAGAGAAGCTACTGTTCTTGTCAGTTTCCTAAGCAGATTTGAACTAGATATGGCCCGTGTGTCGGAAGCACAGTTCTTTTGTTCTGAGCAAGCTCACTGTTCTGGCAATATAGGAAACAAAGTAGAGTAGAAGAATGCTCTTTTCTCTAAAGCAGAGTGTGTTTCTTGTAAGGCGAGGTAGTGTTTGTTTCCCAATCAGAAAAGGATTTGATTCACATGCAGTTTCTTGTCCTACGAGCAAGAGATGTTTTGTGGTAAGAAGAGTCACTTTTGTGCTCCATTCGCCATACACAGTGCAAAGAGCACTCGCGTCTGTTCCCAGCAAGTACAGTGTATTGGACTGAACAGAAGCTACTGTTCTTTTCAGTTTCCTAAGCAGAGTTGAACTAGATATGGTTCGTGTGTGTAGGAAGCACAGTTCTTTTGTTCTGAGCAGGCTCACTCTTCTGGCCCTACAGAAAACACAGGAGAGTAGAAGAGTGCTCTTCTCAAAAGCAGAGTGTGTTTCTTGTAAGGCGAGCTAGTGTTCGTTTCCCAGTCCTAAATGAGTTGAATCACATGCAGTTTCTTGTCCTACGAGTAAGAGTTGTTTTCTGGTAAGAAAAGTCACTATTGCACTCCCTTTGCCATACACAGTGCAAATAGCACTGGCGTCTGTTCCCAGCAAGTACAGTGTATTGGACTGAAGAGAAGCTACTGTTCTCGTCAGGTTCCTAAGCAGAGTTGAACTAGATATGGCCCGTGTGTGTAGAAAGCACAGTTCTGTTGTTCTGAGCAATCTCACTGTTCTGGCCCTATAGGAAACACAGAATAGAAGAAGAGTACTCTTTTCTCAAAAGCAGAGTGTGTTTCTTGTAAGGCGTGCTAGCGTTTGTTTCCCTGTCTTAAATGGAGTTGAAACACATGCAGATTCTGTTCCTACGAGTAACAGTTGTTTTCTGCTAAGAAGAGGATTATGCTCCCTTTGCCATATACAGTGCAAATAGCACTCGCGTCTGTTCCCAGCAAGTACAGTGTATTGGACTGAAGAGAAGCTACTGTTCTCGTCAGGTTCCTAAGCAGAGTTGAACTAGATATGGCCCGTGTGTGTAGAAAGCACAGTTCTGTTGTTCTGAGCAATCTCACTGTTCTGGCTCTATAGGAAACACAGAATAGAAGAAGAGTACTCTTTTCTCAAAAGCAGAGTGTGTTTCTTGTAACGCGAGCTAGCATTTGTTTCCCAGTAGTAAATGGAGTTGAATCACATGAAGTTTCTGGTCCTACGAGCAAGAGTTGTTTTCTGCTAAGAAGGGTCACTATTGCGCTCCCATTGCCATACATAGCGCAAATAAAACTTGCTTCTGTTCCCAGAAAGTACAGTGTATTGGACTGAAGAGAAGATACTGTTCTTGTCAGTTTCCTAAGCAGAGTTGAACTAGATATGGCCCGTGTGTGTAGGAAGCACAGTTCTTTTGTTCTGAGCAAGCTCACTGTTCTGGCCCTATAGGAAACACCAGAGAGTAGAAGAGTGCTCTTTTCTCAAAAGCAGAGTGTGTTTCTTGTAAGGCGAGCTAGTGTTTGTTACCCAGTCCTAAATGGACGTGAATCACATGCAGTTTCTGGTCCTACGAGCAGGAGTTGTTTTTTGGTAAGAAGAGTCACTATTGTGCTCTATTTGCCATACACAGTGCAAATAGCACTCGTGTCTGTTCCCAGCAAGTACAGTGTTTTGGACTGAAGAGAAGCTACTGTTCTTGTCAGTTTCCTAAGCAGAGTTGAACTAGATATGGCCCGTGTGTCGGAAGCACAGTTTTTTTGTTCTGAGCAAGCTCACTGTTCTGGCAATATAGGAAACACAGTAGAGTAGAAGAATGCTCTTTTCTCTAAAGCAGAGTGTGTTTCTTGTAAGGCGAGCTAGTATTTGTTTCCCAGTCAGAAATGGAGTTGAACCACATGCAGTTTATGTTCCTACGAACAAGAGTTGTTTTGTTGTAAAAAGAGTCACTTTTGTGCTCCATTCGCCATGCACACTGCAAAGAATACTCACGTCTGTTCCCAGAAAGTACAGTGTATTGGACTGAAGAGAAGCTACTGTTCTCGTCAGTTTCCTAAGTTGAGTTGAACTAGATAAGGCCCGTACATCGGAAGCACAGTTCTTTTGTTCTGAGCAAGCTCACTCTTCTGGCCCTATAGGAAACACAGGAGAGTAGAAGAGTGCTCTTTTCTCAAAAGCAGAGTGTGTTTCTTGTAAGGCGAGCTAGTGTTTGTTTCCCAATCAGAAAAGGTTTTGAATCACATGCAGTTTCTGGTCCTATGAGCAAGAATTGTTTTGTGGTAAAAAGAGTCACTTTTGTGCTCCATTCGCCATAAACAGTGCAAAGGGCACTCGCGTCTGTTCCAAGCAAGTACAGTGCATTGGACTGAAGAGAAGCTACTGTTCTTGTCAGTTTCCTAAGCAGAGTTGAACTAGATATGGCCCGTGTGTCGGAAGCACAGTTCTTTTGTTCTGAGGAAGCTCACTCTTCTGGCCCTATAGGAAACACAGTAGATTAGAAGAGTGCTATATTCTCAAAAGCAGAGTGTGTTTCTTGTAAGGCGAGCTACTATTTGTTTCCCAGTCAGAAATGGAGTTGAATCACATGAAGTTTCTGGTCCTACGAGCAAGAGTTGTTTTCTGCTAAGAAGGGTCACTATTGCGCTCCCATTGCCATACATAGCGCAAATAAAACTTGCTTCTGTTCCCAGAAAGTACAGTGTATTGGACTGAAGAGAAGATACTGTTCTTGTCAGTTTCCTAAGCAGAGTTGAACTAGATATGGCCCGTGTGTGTAGGAAGCACAGTTCTTTTGTTCTGAGCAAGCTCACTGTTCTGGCCCTATAGGAAACACCAGAGAGTAGAAGAGTGCTCTTTTCTCAAAAGCAGAGTGTGTTTCTTGTAAGGCGAGCTAGTGTTTGTTACCCAGTCCTAAATGGACGTGAATCACATGCAGTTTCTGGTCCTACGAGCAGGAGTTGTTTTTTGGTAAGAAGAGTCACTATTGTGCTCTATTTGCCATACACAGTGCAAATAGCACTCGTGTCTGTTCCCAGCAAGTACAGTGTTTTGGACTGAAGAGAAGCTACTGTTCTTGTCAGTTTCCTAAGCAGAGTTGAACTAGATATGGCCCGTGTGTCGGAAGCACAGTTTTTTTGTTCTGAGCAAGCTCACTGTTCTGGCAATATAGGAAACACAGTAGAGTAGAAGAATGCTCTTTTCTCTAAAGCAGAGTGTGTTTCTTGTAAGGCGAGCTAGTATTTGTTTCCCAGTCAGAAATGGAGTTGAACCACATGCAGTTTATGTTCCTACGAACAAGAGTTGTTTTGTTGTAAAAAGAGTCACTTTTGTGCTCCATTCGCCATGCACACTGCAAAGAATACTCACGTCTGTTCCCAGAAAGTACAGTGTATTGGACTGAAGAGAAGCTACTGTTCTCGTCAGTTTCCTAAGTTGAGTTGAACTAGATAAGGCCCATACATCGGAAGCACAGTTCTTTTGTTCTGAGCAAGCTCACTCTTCTGGCCCTATAGGAAACACAGGAGAGTAGAAGAGTGCTCTTTTCTCAAAAGCAGAGTGTGTTTCTTGTAAGGTGAGCTAGTGTTTGTTTCCCAATCAGAAAAGGATTTGAATCACATGCAGTTTCTGGTCCTATGAGCAAGAATTGTTTTGTGGTAAAAAGAGTCACTTTTGTGCTCCATTCGCCATAAACAGTGCAAAGGGCACTCGCGTCTGTTCCAAGCAAGTACAGTGCATTGGACTGAAGAGAAGCTACTGTTCTTGTCAGTTTCCAAAGCAGAGTTGAACTAGATATGGCCCGTGTGTCGGAAGCACAGTTCTTTTGTTCTGAGGAAGCTCACTCTTCTGGACCTATAGGAAACACAGTAGATTAGAAGAGTGCTATATTCTCAAAAGCAGAGTGTGTTTCTTGTAAGGCGAGCTACTATTTGTTTCCCAGTCAGAAATGGAGTTGAATCACATGAAGTTTCTGGTCCTACGAGCAAGAGTTGTTTTCTGCTAAGAAGGGTCACTATTGCGCTCCCATTGCCATACATAGCGCAAATAAAACTTGCTTCTGTTCCCAGAAAGTACAGTGTATTGGACTGAAGAGAAGATACTGTTCTTGTCAGTTTCCTAAGCAGAGTTGAACTAGATATGGCCCGTGTGTGTAGGAAGCACAGTTCTTTTGTTCTGAGCAAGCTCACTGTTCTGGCCCTATAGGAAACACCAGAGAGTAGAAGAGTGCTCTTTTCTCAAAAGCAGAGTGTGTTTCTTGTAAGGCGAGCTAGTGTTTGTTACCCAGTCCTAAATGGACGTGAATCACATGCAGTTTCTGGTCCTACGAGCAGGAGTTGTTTTTTGGTAAGAAGAGTCACTATTGTGCTCTATTTGCCATACACAGTGCAAATAGCACTCGTGTCTGTTCCCAGCAAGTACAGTGTTTTGGACTGAAGAGAAGCTACTGTTCTTGTCAGTTTCCTAAGCAGAGTTGAACTAGATATGGCCCGTGTGTCGGAAGCACAGTTTTTTTGTTCTGAGCAAGCTCACTGTTCTGGCAATATAGGAAACACAGTAGAGTAGAAGAATGCTCTTTTCTCTAAAGCAGAGTGTGTTTCTTGTAAGGCGAGCTAGTATTTGTTTCCCAGTCAGAAATGGAGTTGAACCACATGCAGTTTATGTTCCTACGAACAAGAGTTGTTTTGTTGTAAAAAGAGTCACTTTTGTGCTCCATTCGCCATGCACACTGCAAAGAATACTCACGTCTGTTCCCAGAAAGTACAGTGTATTGGACTGAAGAGAAGCTACTGTTCTCTCAGTTTCCTAAGTTGAGTTGAACTAGATAAGGCCCGTACATCGGAAGCACAGTTCTTTTGTTCTGAGCAAGCTCACTCTTCTGGCCCTATAGGAAACACAGGAGAGTAGAAGAGTGCTCTTTTCTCAAAAGCAGAGTGTGTTTCTTGTAAGGCGAGCTAGTGTTTGTTTCCCAATCAGAAAAGGTTTTGAATCACATGCAGTTTCTGGTCCTATGAGCAAGA
This sequence comes from Peromyscus eremicus, assembly GCF_949786415.1. Classification (NCBI taxonomy): domain Eukaryota; kingdom Metazoa; phylum Chordata; class Mammalia; order Rodentia; family Cricetidae; genus Peromyscus; species Peromyscus eremicus. Next base: position 433,871 of record NW_026734409.1, read on the forward strand.
ATTGTTTTGTGGTAAAAAGAGTCACTTTTGTGCTCCATTCGCCATAAACAGTGCAAAGGGCACTCGCGTCTGTTCCAAGCAAGTACAGTGCATTGGACTGAAGAGAAGCTACTGTTCTTGTCAGTTTCCTAAGCAGAGTTGAACTAGATATGGCCCGGTGTGTCGGAAGCACAGTTCTTTTGTTCTGAGGAAGCTCACTCTTCTGGCCCTATAGGAAACACAGTAGATTAGAAGAGTGCTATATTCTCAAAAGCAGAGTGTGTTTCTTGTAAGGCGAGCTACTATTTGTTTCCCAGTCAGAAATGGAGTTGAATCACATGTAGTTTCTGGTCCTACGAGCAAGAGTTGTTTTCTGGTAAGAAGAGTCACTATTGTGCTCCCATTGCCATACACAGTGCAAATAGCACTCGCGTCTGTTCCCAGCAAGTACAGTGTATTGGACTGAAGAGAAGCTACTGTTCTCGTCAGTTTCCTAAGTTGAGTTGAACTAGATATGGCCCGTAAGTCAGAAGCACAGTTCTTTTGTTCTGAGCAAGCTCACTGTTTTGGCCCTTTAGGAAACACAGTAGATTAGAAGAGTGCTCTTTTCTCAAAAGCAGAGTGTGTTTCTTGTAAGGCGAGCTACTATTTGTTTCCCAGTCAGAAATGGAGTTGAATCACATGCAGTTTCTGGTCCTAAGAGCAAGAGTTGTTTTCTGGTAAGAAGAGTCACTATTGTGCTCCCATTGCCATACACATTGCAAAGAGCACTGGAGTCTGTTCCCAGCAAGTACATTGTATTGGACTGAAGAGAAGCTACTGTTCTTGTCAGTTTCCTAAGCAGAGTTGAACTAGATATGACCCGTGTGTAGGAAGCACAGCGCTTTTGTTCTGAGCAAGCTCACTGTTCTGGCCCTGTAGGAAACACAGGAGAGTAGAAGAGTGCTCTTTTCTCAAAAGCAGAGTGTGTTTCTTGTAAGGCGAGCTAGTGTTTGTTTCCCAATCAGAAAAGGATTTGAATCACATGCAGTTTCTGGTCCTATGAGCAAGAGTTGTTTTGTGGTAAAAATAGTCACTTTTGTGCTCCATTCGCCATACACAGTGCAAAGAGCACTCGCGTCTGTTCCCAGCAAGTACAGTGTATTGGCCTGAAGAGAAGCTACTGTATTTTCATTTTCCTAAGCAGAGTTGAACTAGATATGGCCCGTGTGTCGGAAGCACAGTTCTTTTGTTCTGAGCAAGCTCACTGTTCTGGCCCTATAGGAAACACAGTAGATTAGAAGAGTGCTCTTTTCTCAAAAGCAGAGTGTGTTTGTTGTAAGGCGAGCTAGTATTTGTTTCCCAGTCAGAAATGGAGTTGAATCACATGCAGTTTCTGGTCCTACGAGCAAGAGTTGTTTTCTGGTAAAAAGAGTCACTATTGTGCTCCCATTGCCTTACACAGTGCAAAAAGCTCTCGCATCTGTTCCCAGCAAGTACAGTGTATTGGACTGAAGAGAAGCTACTGTTCTCGTCAGTTTCCTAAGTGGAGTTGAACAAGATATGGCCCGTGTGTCAGAAGCACTGTTCTTTTCTTCTGAGCAAGCTCAATGTTCTGGCCCTATAGGAAACACAGGAGAGTAGAACAGTGCTCTTTTCTCAAAAGCAGAGTGTGTTTCTTGTAAGGCGAGCTACTATTTGTTTCCCAGTCAGAAATGGAGTTGAATCACATGCAGTTTCTGGTCCTACGAGCAAGAGTTGTTTTCTGGTAAGAAGAGTCACTATTGTGCTCCCATTGCCATACACAGTGCAAATAGCATTCACGTCTGTTCCCAGCAAGTACAGTGTATTGGACTGAAGAGAAGCTACTGTTCTCGTCAGTTTCCTAAGTGGAGTTGAACTAGATATGGCCCGTACTTTGGAAGCACAGTTCTTTTGTTCTGAGCAAGCTCACTCTTCTGGCCCTATAGGAAACGCAGTAGATTAGAAGAGTGCTCTTTTCTCAAAAGCAGAATTTGTTTCTTGTAAGGCGAGCTACTGTTTGTTTCCCAGTCAGAAATGGAGTTGAATCACATGCAGTTTCTGGTCCTAGGAGCAAGAGTTGTTTTGTGGTAAGAAGAGTCGATATTGTGCTCCCTTTGCCATACACAGTGCAAATAGCACTCGCTTCTGTTCCCAGCAAGTACAGTGTATTTGACTGAAGAGAAGCTACTGTTCTTGTCAGTTTCCTAAGCAGAGTTGAACTAGATATGGCCCGTGTGTGTAGGAAGCACAGTTCTTTTGTTCTGAGCAAGCTCACTGTTCTGGCCCTATACGAAACACAGGAGAGTAGAAGAGTGCTCTTTTCTCAAAAGCAGAGTGTGTTTCTTGTAAGGCGAGCTAGTGTTTGTTTCCCAGTCCTAAATGGAGTTGAATCACATGAAGTCTCTTGTCCTACGAGCAAGAGTTGTTTTCTGGTAAGAAGAGTCACTATTGCGCTCCCATTGTCATACACAGTGCAAATAGCACTCGTGTCTCTTCCCAGCAAGTACAGTGTATTGGACTGAAGAGAATTTACTGTTCTAGTCAGTTTCCTCAGTGGAGTTGAACTAGATATGGCCCGTATATCGGAAGCACAGTTCTTTTGTTCTGAGCAAGCTCACTCTTCTGGCCCCATAGGAAACACAGTAGATTAGAACAGTGCTCTTTTCTCAAAAGCAGAGTGTGTTTCTTGTAAGGCGAGCTAGTGTTTGTTTCCCAATCAGAAAAGGATTTGAATCACATGCAGTTTCTGGTCCTATGAGCAAGAATTGTTTTGTGGTAAAAAGAGTCACTTTTGTGCTCCATTCGCCATAAACAGTGCAAAGGGCACTCACGTCTGTTCCAAGCAAGTACAGTGCATTGGACTGAAGAGAAGCTACTGTTCTTGTCAGTTTCCTAAGCAGGGTTGAACTAGATATGGCCCGTGTGTCGGAAGCACAGTTCTTTTCTTCTGAGGAAGCTCACTGTTCTGGCCCTATAGGAAACACAGTAGATTAGAAGAGTGCTATATTCTCAAAAGCAGAGTGTGTTTCTTGTAAGGCGAGCTACTATTTGTTTCCCAGTCAGAAATGGAGTTGAATCACATGTAGTTTCTGGTCCTACGAGCAAGAGTAGTTTTCTGGTAAGAAGAGTCACTATTGAGCTCACATTGCCATACACAGTGCAAATAGCACTCCTGTCTGTTCCCAGCAAGTACAGTGTAATGCATTGAAGAGAAGCTACTTTTGTTGTCACTTTCCTAGGCAGAGTTGAACTAGATATGGCCCGTGTGTGTAGGAAGCACAGTTCTTTTGTTCTGAGCAATCTCACTGTTCTGGCCCTATAGGAAACACAGGAGAGTAGAAGAGTGCTCTTTTCTCAAAAGCAGAGTGTGTTTCTTGTAAGGCAAGCTAGCATTTGTTTCCCAGTCCTAAATGGAGTTGAATCACATGCAGTTTCTTGTCCTACGAGCAAGAGTTGTTTTCTGGTAAGAAGAGTCACTATTGTGCTCCCATTGCCATACACAGTGCAAATAGCACTCGCGTCTTTTCCCAGCAAGTACAGTGTATTGGACTGAAGAGAAGCTACTGTTCTAGTCAGTTTCCTAAGTGGAGTTGAACTAGATATGGCCCGTACGTTGGAAGCACAGTTCTTTTGTTCTGAGCAAGCTCACTGTTCTGGCCCTATAGGAAACACAGTAGATTAGAAGAGTGCTCTTTTCTCAAAAGCAGAGTGTGTTTCTTGAAAGGCGAGCTAGTATTTGTTTCCCAGTCAAAAATGGAGTGGAATCACATGCAGTTTCTTGTCCTACGAGCAAGAGTTGTTTTCTGGTAAGAAGAGTCGCTATTGCGCTCCCATTGCCATACACAGTGCAAATAGCACTCGCTTCTGTTCCCAGAAAGTACAGTGTATTGGACTGAAGGAAGCTACTGTTCTTGTCAGTTTCCTAAGCAGAGTTGAACTAGATATGGCCCGTGTGTGTAGGAAGCAAATATCTTTTGTTCTGAGCAAGCTCACTGTTCTGGCCACATAGGAAACACAGGAGAGTAGAAGACTGCTCTTTTCTCAAAAGCAGAGTGTGTTTCTTGTAAGGCGAGCTAGCATTTGTTTCCCAGTCCCAAATGGAGTTGAATCACATGCAGTTTCTTGTTTTGCAAGCAAGAGTTGTTTCCTGCTAAGAAGAGTCACTATTGCGCTCCCATTGCCATACACAGTGCAAATAGCACTCGCGTCTGTTCCCAGCAAGTACACTGTATTGGACTGAAGAGCAGCTATTGTTCTCGTCAGTTTCCTAAGTGGAGTTGAACTAGATATGGCCCGTAATTCGGAAGCACAGTTCTTTTGTTCTGAGCAAGCTTACTGTTCTGGCCCTATAGGAAACACAGTAGATTAGAAGAGTGCTCTTTTCTCAAAAGCAGAGTGTTTCTTTTAAGGCGAGCTAGCGTTTGTTTCTAAGTTCTAAACGGAGTTGAAACACATGCAGTTTCTGGTCCTGCAAGTAAGAGTTGTTTTCTGCTAAGAAGAATATTATGCTCCCTTTGCCATATACAGTGCAAATATCACTCGCGTCTGTTCCCAGCAAGTACAGTGTATTGGACTGAAGAGAAGCTACTGTTCTCGTCAGGTTCCTAAGCAGAGTTCAACTAGATATGGCCCGTGTGTGTAGAAAGCACAGTTCTGTTGTTCTGAGCAAGCTCACTGTTCTGGCCCTATAGGAAACACAGAATAGAAGCAGAGTGCTCTTTTCTCAAAAGCAGAGTGTGTTTCATGTAAGGGGAGCTAGCATTTGTTTCCCAGTAGTAAACGGAGTTGAATCACATGCAGTTTCTGGTCCTACAAGCAAGAGTTTTTTTCTGCAAAGAAGAGTCACTATTGTGCTCCCATTGCCATACACAGCACAAATAACACTCGCTTCTGTTCCCAGCAAGTACAGTGTATTGGACTGAAGAGAAGATACTGTTCTCGTCAGTTTCCTAAGCAGAGTTGAAGTAGATATGGCCCGTGTGTAGGAAGCACAGTTCTTTTGTTCTGAGCAAGCTCACTGTTCTGGCCCTATAGGAAACACAGGAGAGTAGAAGAGTGCTCTTTTCTCAAAAGCAGAGTGTGTTTCTTGTAAGGCGAGCTAGTGTTTGTTTCCCAGTCCTAAATGGAGTTGAATCACATGCAGTTTCTGGTCCTACGAGCAGGAGTTGTTTTCTGGTAAGAAGAGTCACTATTGTGCTCTATATGCCATACACAGTGCAAATAGCACTCGCGTCTGTTCCCAGCAAGTACAGAGTTTTGGACTGAAGAGAAGCTACTGTTCTTGTCAGTTTCCTAAGCAGATTTGAACTAGATATGGCCCGTGTGTCGGAAGCACAGTTCTTTTGTTCTGAGCAAGCTCACTGTTCTGGCAATATAGGAAACAAAGTAGAGTAGAAGAATGCTCTTTTCTCTAAAGCAGAGTGTGTTTCTTGTAAGGCGAGGTAGTGTTTGTTTCCCAATCAGAAAAGGATTTGATTCACATGCAGTTTCTTGTCCTACGAGCAAGAGATGTTTTGTGGTAAGAAGAGTCACTTTTGTGCTCCATTCGCCATACACAGTGCAAAGAGCACTCGCGTCTGTTCCCAGCAAGTACAGTGTATTGGACTGAAGAGAAGCTACTGTTCTTTTCAGTTTCCTAAGCAGAGTTGAACTAGATATGGCCCGTGTGTCGGAAGCACAGTGCTTTTGTTCTGAGCAAGCTCACTGTTCTGGCCCTAAAGGAAACACAGTAGATCAGAAGAGTGCTCTTTTCTCAAAAGCAGAATGTGTTTCTTGTAAGGCGAGCTAGTATTTGTTTCCCAGTCAGAAATGAATTTGAATCACATGCAGTTTCTTGTCCTACAAGCAAGAGTTGTTTTCTGGTAAGAAGAGTCACTATTGCGCTCCCATTGCCATACACAGTGCAAATAGCACTCGCGTCTGTTCCCAGCAAGTACAGTGTATTGGACTGAACAGAAGCTACTGTTCTTTTCAGTTTCCTAAGCAGAGTTGAACTAGATATGGTTCGTGTGTTTAGGAAGCACAGTTCTTTTGTTCTGAGCAAGCTCACTCTTCTGGCCCTACAGAAAACACAGGAGAGTAGAAGAGTGCTCTTCTCAAAAGCAGAGTGTGTTTCTTGTAAGGCGAGCTAGTGTTCGTTTCCCAGTCCTAAATGAGTTGAATCACATGCAGTTTCTTGTCCTACGAGTAAGAGTTGTTTTCTGGTAAGAAAAGTCACTATTGCACTCCCTTTGCCATACACAGTGCAAATAGCACTGGCGTCTGTTCCCAGCAAGTACAGTGTATTGGACTGAAGAGAAGCTACTGTTCTCGTCAGTCTCCTAAGTGGAGTTGAACTAGATATGGCCCGTAATTCGGAAGCACAGTTCTTTTGTTCTGAGCAAGCTCACTGTTCTGGCCCTATAGGAAACACAGTAGATTAGAAGAGTGCTCTTTTCTCAAAAGCAGAGTGTGTTTCTTGTAAGGCGAGCTAGCGTTTGTTTCTAAGTTCTAAACGGAGTTGAAACACATGCAGTTTCTGGTCCTACGAGTAAGAGTTGTTTTCTGCTAAGAAGAGTATTATGCTCCCTTTGCCATATACAGTGCAAAGAGCACTCGCGTTGTTCCCAGCAAGTACAGGGTATTGGACTGAAGAGAAGCTACTGTTCTCCTCAGTTTCCTAAGTGGAGTTGAACTAGATATGGCCCGTAAGTCGGAAGCACAGTTCTTTTGTTCTGAGCAAGCTCACTGTTCTGGCCCTATAGGAAACACAGTAGATTAGAAGAGTGCTCTTTTCTCAAAAGAAGAGTGTGTTTCTTGTAAGGCGTGCTAGCGTTTGTTTCCCTGTCTTAAATGGAGTTGAAACACATGCAGATTCTGTTCCTACGAGTAACAGTTGTTTTCTGCTAAGAAGAGGATTATGCTCCCTTTGCCATATACAGTGCAAATAGCACTCGCGTCTGTTCCCAGCATGTACAGTGTATTGGACTGAAGAGAAGCTACTGTTCTCGTCAGGTTCCTAAGCAGAGTTGAACTAGATATGGCCCGTGTGTGTAGAAAGCACAGTTCTGTTGTTCTGAGCAATCTCACTGTTCTGGCCCTATAGGAAACACAGAATAGAAGAAGAGTACTCTTTTCTCAAAAGCAGAGTGTGTTTCTTGTAACGCGAGCTAGCATTTGTTTCCCAGTAGTAAATGGAGTTGAATCACATGAAGTTTCTGGTCCTACAAGCAAGAGTTGTTTTCTGCTAAGAAGGGTCACTATTGCGCTCCCATTGCCATACATAGCGCAAATAAAACTTGCTTCTGTTCCCAGAAAGTACAGTGTATTGGACTGAAGAGAAGATACTGTTCTTGTCAGTTTCCTAAGCAGAGTTGAACTAGATATGGCCCGTGTGTGTAGGAAGCACAGTTCTTTTGTTCTGAGCAAGCTCACTGTTCTGGCCCTATAGGAAACACCAGAGAGTAGAAGAGTGCTCTTTTCTCAAAAGCAGAGTGTGTTTCTTGTAAGGCGAGCTAGTGTTTGTTTCCCAGTCCTAAATGGAGTTGAATCACATGCGGTTTCTGGTCCTACGAGCAGGAGTTGTTTTCTGGTAAGAAGAGTCACTATTGTGCTCTATATGCCATACACAGTGCAAATAGCACTCGCGTCTGTTCCCAGCAAGTACAGAGTTTTGGACTGAAGAGAAGCTACTGTTCTTGTCAGTTTCCTAAGCAGATTTGAACTAGATATGGCCCGTGTGTCGGAAGCACAGTTCTTTTGTTCTGAGCAAGCTCACTGTTCTGGCAATATAGGAAACAAAGTAGAGTAGAAGAATGCTCTTTTCTCTAAAGCAGAGTGTGTTTCTTGTAAGGCGAGGTAGTGTTTGTTTCCCAATCAGAAAAGGATTTGATTCACATGCAGTTTCTTGTCCTACGAGCAAGAGATGTTTTGTGGTAAGAAGAGTCACTTTTGTGCTCCATTCGCCATACACAGTGCAAAGAGCACTCGCGTCTGTTCCCAGCAAGTACAGTGTATTGGACTGAAGAGAAGCTACTGTTCTTTTCAGTTTCCTAAGCAGAGTTGAACTAGATATGGCCCGTGTGTCGGAAGCACAGTGCTTTTGTTCTGAGCAAGCTCACTGTTCTGGCCCTAAAGGAAACACAGTAGATCAGAAGAGTGCTCTTTTCTCAAAAGCAGAATGTGTTTCTTGTAAGGCGAGCTAGTATTTGTTTCCCAGTCAGAAATGAATTTGAATCACATGCAGTTTCTTGTCCTACAAGCAAGAGTTGTTTTCTGGTAAGAAGAGTCACTATTGCGCTCCCATTGCCATACACAGTGCAAATAGCACTCGCATCTGTTCCCAGCAAGTACAGTGTATTGGACTGAACAGAAGCTACTGTTCTTTTCAGTTTCCTAAGCAGAGTTGAACTAGATATGGTTCGTGTGTTTAGGAAGCACAGTTCTTTTGTTCTGAGCAAGCTCACTCTTCTGGCCCTACAGAAAACACAGGAGAGTAGAAGAGTGCTCTTCTCAAAAGCAGAGTGTGTTTCTTGTAAGGCGAGCTAGTGTTCGTTTCCCAGTCCTAAATGAGTTGAATCACATGCAGTTTCTTGTCCTACGAGTAAGAGTTGTTTTCTGGTAAGAAAAGTCACTATTGCACTCCCTTTGCCATACACAGTGCAAATAGCACTGGCGTCTGTTCCCAGCAAGTACAGTGTATTGGACTGAAGAGAAGCTACTGTTCTCGTCAGTCTCCTAAGTGGAGTTGAACTAGATATGGCCCGTAATTCGGAAGCACAGTTCTTTTGTTCTGAGCAAGCTCACTGTTCTGGCCCTATAGGAAACACAGTAGATTAGAAGAGTGCTCTTTTCTCAAAAGCAGAGTGTGTTTCTTGTAAGGCGAGCTAGCGTTTGTTTCTAAGTTCTAAACGGAGTTGAAACACATGCAGTTTCTGGTCCTACGAGTAAGAGTTGTTTTCTGCTAAGAAGAGTATTATGCTCCCTTTGCCATATACAGTGCAAAGAGCACTCGCGTTGTTCCCAGCAAGTACAGGGTATTGGACTGAAGAGAAGCTACTGTTCTCCTCAGTTTCCTAAGTGGAGTTGAACTAGATATGGCCCGTAAGTCGGAAGCACAGTTCTTTTGTTCTGAGCAAGCTCACTGTTCTGGCCCTATAGGAAACACAGTAGATTAGAAGAGTGCTCTTTTCTCAAAAGAAGAGTGTGTTTCTTGTAAGGCGTGCTAGCGTTTGTTTCCCTGTCTTAAATGGAGTTGAAACACATGCAGATTCTGTTCCTACGAGTAACAGTTGTTTTCTGCTAAGAAGAGGATTATGCTCCCTTTGCCATATACAGTGCAAATAGCACTCGCGTCTGTTCCCAGCATGTACAGTGTATTGGACTGAAGAGAAGCTACTGTTCTCGTCAGGTTCCTAAGCAGAGTTGAACTAGATATGGCCCGTGTGTGTAGAAAGCACAGTTCTGTTGTTCTGAGCAATCTCACTGTTCTGGCCCTATAGGAAACACAGAATAGAAGAAGAGTACTCTTTTCTCAAAAGCAGAGTGTGTTTCTTGTAACGCGAGCTAGCATTTGTTTCCCAGTAGTAAATGGAGTTGAATCACATGAAGTTTCTGGTCCTACGAGCAGGAGTTGTTTTTTGGTAAGAAGAGTCACTATTGTGCTCTATTTGCCATACACAGTGCAAATAGCACTCGTGTCTGTTCCCAGCAAGTACAGTGTTTTGGACTGAAGAGAAGCTACTGTTCTTGTCAGTTTCCTAAACAGAGTTGAACTAGATATGGCCCGTGTGTCGGAAGCACAGTTTTTTGTTATGAGCAAGCTCACTGTTCTGGCAATATAGGAAACACAGTAGAGTAGAAGAATGCTCTTTTTTCTAAAGCAGAGTGTGTTTCTTGTAAGGTGAGCTAGTATTTGTTTCCCAGTCAGAAATGGAGTTGAATCACATGCAGTTTATGGTCCTACGAGCAGGAGTTGTTTTCTGGTAAGAAGAGTCACTATTGAGCTCCCATTGCCATACACAGTGCAAATAGCACTCGCGTCTGTTCCCAGCAAGTACAGTGTATTGGATTGAAGAGAAGCTACTGTTCTCGTCAGTTTCCTAAGTAAAGTTGTACTAGATATGGCCCATACATCGGAAGCACATTTCTTTTGTTCTGAGCAAGCTCACTCTTCTGGCCCTATAGGAAACGCAGTAGATTAGAAGAGTGCTCTTTTCTCAAAAGCAGAATTTGTTTCTTGTAAGGCGAGCTACTGTTTGTTTCCCAGTCAGAAATGGAGTTGAATCACATGCAGTTTCTGGTCCTAGGAGCAAGAGTTTTTTTGTGGTAAGAAGAGTCGATATTGAGCTCCCTTTGCCATACACAGTGCAAATAGCACTCGCTTCTGTTCCCAGCAAGTACAGTGTATTTGACTGAAGAGAAGCTACTGTTCTTCTCAGTTTCCTAAGCAGAGTTGAACTAGATATGGCCCGTGTGTGTAGGAAGCACAGTTCTTTTGTTCTGAGCAAGCTCACTGTTCTGGCCCTATATGAAACACAGGAGAGTAGAAGAGTGCTCTTTTCTCAAAAGCAGAGTGTGTTTCTTGTAAGGCGAGCTAGTGTTTGTTTCCCAGTCCTAAATGGAGTTGAATCACATGAAGTCTCTTGTCCTACGAGCAAGAGTTGTTTTCTGGTAAGAAGAGTCACTATTGCGCTCCCATTGTCATACACAGTGCAAATAGCACTCGTGTCTCTTCTCAGCAAGTACAGTGTATTGGACTGAAGAGAATTTACTGTTCTAGTCAGTTTCCTCAGTGGAGTTGAACTAGATAGGGCCCGTATATCGGAAGCACAGTTCTTTTGTTCTGAGCAAGCTCACTCTTCTGGCCCCATAGGAAACACAGTAGATTAGAAGAGTGCTCTTTTCTCAAAAGCAGAGTGTGTTTCTTGTAAGGCGAGCTAGTGTTTGTTTCCCAATCAGAAAAGGATTTGAATCACATGCAGTTTCTGGTCCTACGAACAAGAGTTGTTTTGTGGTAAAAAGAGTCACTTTTGTGCTCCATTCGCCATGCACACTGCAAAGAACACTCACGTCTGTTCCCAGAAAGTACAGTATATTGGACTGAAGAGAACCTACTGTTCTCGTCAGTTTCCTAAGTTGAGTTGAACTAGATAAGGCCCGTACATCTGAAGCACAGTTCTTTTGTTCTGAGCAAGCTCACTCTTCTGGCCCTATAGGAAACACAGGAGAGTAGAAGAGTGCTCTTTTCTCAAAAGCAGAGTGTGTTTCTTGTAAGGCGAGCTAGTGTTTGTTTCCCAATCAGAAAAGGATTTGAATCACATGCAGTTTCTGGTCCTATGAGCAAGAATTGTTTTGTGGTAAAAAGAGTCACTTTTGTGCTCCATTGGCCATAAACAGTGCAAAGGGCACTCGCGTCTGTTCCCAGCAAGTACAGTGCATTGGACTGAAGAGAAGCTACTGTTCTTGTCAGTTTCCTAAGCAGAGTTGAACTAGATATGGCCCGTGTGTCGGAAGCACAGGTCTTTTGTTCTGAGGAAGCTCACTCTTCTGGCCCTATAGGAAACACAGTAGATTAGAAGAGTGCTATATTCTCAAAAGCAGAGTGTGTTTCTTGTAAGGCGAGCTACTATTTGTTTCACAGTCAGAAATGGAGTTGAATCACATGTAGTTTCTGGTCCTAGGAGCAAGAGTTGTTTTCTGGTAAGAAGAGTCACTATTGTGCTCCCATTGCCATACACTGTGCAAATAGCACTCGCGTCTGTTCCCAGCAAGTGCAGTGTATTGGACTGAAGAGAAGCTACTGTTCTCGTCAGTTTCCTAAGTGGAGTTGAACTAGATATGGCTCGTATGTCGGAAGCACAGTTCTGTTGTTCTTAGCAAGCTCACTGTTCTGGCCCTATAGTAAACACAGTAGATTAGAAGAGTGCTCTTTTCTCAAAAGCAGAGTGTGTTTCTTGTAAGACATGCTAGTGTTTGTTTCCCAATCAGAAAAGGATTTGAATCACATGCAGTTTCTGGTCCTATGAGCAAGAATTGTTTTGTGGTAAAAAGAGTCACTTTTGTGCTCCATTGGCCATAAACAGTGCAAAGGGCACTTGCCTCTGTTCCCAGCAAGTACAGTGCATTGGACTGAAGAGAAGCTACTGTTCTTGTCAGTTTCCTAAGCAGAGTTGAACTAGATATGGCCCGTGTGTCGGAAGCACAGGTCTTTTGTTCTGAGGAAGCTCACTCTTCTGGCCCTAAAGGAAACACAGTAGATTAGAAGAGTACTATATTCTCAAAGGCAGAGTGTGTTTCTTGTAAGGCGAGCTACTATTTGTTTCACAGTCAGAAATGGAGTTGAATCACATGTAGTTTCTGGTCCTAGGAGCAAGAGTTGTTTTCTGGTAAGAAGAGTCACTATTGTGCTCCCATTGCCATACACAGTGCAAATAGCACTCGCGTCTGTTCCCAGCAAGTGCAGTGTATTGGACTGAAGAGAAGCTACTGTTCTCGTCAGTTTCCTAAGTTGAGTTGAACTAGATATGGCCCGTAAGTCAGAAGCACAGTTCTTTTGTTCTGAGCAAGCTCACTGTTTTGGCCCTTTAGGAAACACAGTAGATTAGAAGAGTGCTCTTTTATCAAAAGCAGAGTGTGTTTCTTGTAAGGCGAGCTACTATTTGTTTCCCAGTCAGAAATGGAGTTGAATCACATGCAGTTTCTGGTCCTAAGAGCAAGAGTTGTTTTCTGGTAAGAAGAGTCACTATTGTGCTCCCATTGCCATACACAGTGCAAAGAGCACTGGAGTCTGTTCGCAGCAAGTACATTGTATTGGACTGAAGAGAAGCTACTGTTCTTGTCAGTTTCCTAAGCAGAGTTGAACTAGATATGACCCGTGTGTAGGAAGCACAGCGCTTTTGTTCTGAGCAAGCTCACTGTTCTGGCCCTGTAGGAAACACAGGAGAGTAGAAGAGTGCTCTTTTCTCAAAAGCAGAGTGTGTTTCTTGTAAGGCGAGCTAGTGTTTGTTTCCCAATCAGAAAAGGATTTGAATCACATGCAGTTTCTGGTCCTATGAGCAAGAGTTGTTTTGTGGTAAAAATAGTCACTTTTGTGCTCCATTCGCCATACACAGTGCAAAGAGCACTCGCGTCTGTTCCCAGCAAGTACAGTGTATTGGCCTGAAGAGAAGCTACTGTATTTTCATTTTCCTAAGCAGAGTTGAACTAGATATGGCCCGTGTGTCGGAAGCACAGTTCTTTTGTTCTGAGCAAGCTCACTGTTCTGGCCCTATAGGAAACACAGTAGATTAGAAGAGTGCTCTTTTCTCAAAAGCAGAGTGTGTTTGTTGTAAGGCGAGCTAGTATTTGTTTCCCAGTCAGAAATGGAGTTGAATCACATGCAGTTTCTGGTCCTACGAGCAAGAGTTGTTTTCTGGTAAAAAGAGTCACTATTGTGCTCCCATTGCCTTACACAGTGCAAATAGCTCTCGCATCTGTTCCCAGCAAGTACAGTGTATTGGACTGAAGAGAAGCTACTGTTCTCGTCAGTTTCCTAAGTGGAGTTGAACAGGATATGGCCCCTGTGTCAGAAGCACTGTTCTTTTCTTCTGAGCAAGCTCAATGTTCTGGCCCTATAGGAAACACAGGAGAGTAGAATAGTGCTCTTTTCTCAAAAGCAGAGTGTGTTTCTTGTAAGGCGAGCTACTATTTGTTTCCCAGTCAGAAATGGAGTTGAATCACATGCAGTTTCTGGTCCTACGAGCAAGAGTTGTTTTCTGGTAAGAAGAGTCACTATTGTGCTCCCATTGCCATACACAGTGCAAATAGCATTCGCGTCTGTTCCCAGCAAGTACAGTGTATTGGACTGAAGAGAAGCTACTGTTCTCGTCAGTTTCCTAAGTGGAGTTGAACTAGATATGGCCCATATGTCGGAAGCACAGTTCTTTTGTTCTGAGCAAGCTCACTCTTCTGGCCCTATAGGAAACGCAGAAGATTAGAAGAGTGCTCTTTTCTCAAAAGCAGAATTTGTTTCTTGTAAGGCGAGCTACTGTTTGTTTCCCAGTCAGAAATGGAGTTGAATCACATGCAGTTTCTGGTCCTAGGAGCAAGAGTTGTTTTGTGGTAAGAAGAGTCGATATTGCGCTCCCTTTGCCATACACAGTGCAAATAGCACTCGCTTCTGTTCCCAGCAAGTACAGTTTATTTGACTGAAGAGAAGCTACTGTTCTTCTCAGTTTCCTAAGCAGAGTTGAACTAGATATGGCCCGTGTGTGTAGGAAGCACAGTTCTTTTGTTCTGAGCAAGCTCACTGTTCTGGCCCTATACGAAACACAGGAGAGTAGAAGAGTGCTCTTTTCTCAAAAGCAGAGTGTGTTTCTTGTAAGGCGAGCTAGTGTTTGTTTCCCAGTCCTAAATGGAGTTGAATCACATGAAGTCTCTTGTCCTACGAGCAAGAGTTGTTTTCTGGTAAGAAGAGTCACTATTGCGCTCCCATTGTCATACACAGTGCAAATAGCACTCGTGTCTCTTCCCAGCAAGTACAGTGTATTGGACTGAAGAGAATTTACTGTTCTCGTCAGTTTCCTCAGTGGAGTTGAACTAGATATGGCCCGTATATCGGAAGCACAGTTCTTTTGTTCTGAGCAAGCTCACTCTTCTGGCCCCATAGGAAACACAGTAGATTAGAAGAGTGCTCTTTTCTCAAAAGCAGAGTGTGTTTCTTGTAAGGCGAGCTAGTGTTTGTTTCCCAATCAGAAAAGGATTTGAATCACATGCAGTTTCTGGTCCTACGTTGTTTTGTGGTAAAAAGAGTCACTTTTGTGCTCCATTCGCCATGCACACTGCAAAGAACACTCACGTCTGTTCCCAGAAAGTACAGTGTATTGGACTGAAGAGAAGCTACTGTTCTCGTCAGTTTCCTAAGTTGAGTTGAACTAGATAAGGCCCGTACATCGGAAGCACAGTTCTTTTGTTCTGAGCAAGCTCACTCTTCTGGCCCTATAGGAAACACAGTATATTAGAAGAGTGCTCTTTTCTCAAAAGCAGAGTGTGTTTCTTGTAAGGCGAGCTAGTGTTTCTTTCCCAATCAGAAAAGGATTTGAATCACATGCAGTTTCTGGTCCTATGAGCAAGAATTGTTTTGTGGTAAAAAGAGTCACTTTTGTGCTCCATTCGCCATAAACAGTGCAAAGGGCACTCGCGTCTGTTCCAAACAAGTACAGTGCATTGGACTGAAGAGAAGCTACTGTTCTTGTCAGTTTCCTAAGCAGGGTTGAACTAGATATGGCCCGTATGTCGGAAGCACAGTTCTTTTGTTCTGAGGAAGCTCACTGTTCTGGCCCTATAGGAAACACAGTAGATTAGAAGAGTGCTATATTCTCAAAAGCAGAGTGTGTTTCTTGTAAGGCGAGCTACTATTTGTTTCCCAGTCAGAAATGGAGTTGAATCACATGTAGTTTCTGGTCCTACGAGCAAGAGTAGTTTTCTGGTAAGAAGAGTCACTATTGTGCTCCCATTGCCATACACAGTGCAAATAGCACTCGTGTCTGTTCCCAGCAAGTACAGTGTATTGGACTGAAGAGAAGCTACTGTTCTTGTCAGTTTCCTAAGCAGAGTTGAACTAGATATGGCCCGTGTGTCGGAAGCACAGTTCTTTTGTTCTGAGCAAGCTCACTGTTCTGGCCCTATAGGAAACAGAGTAGATTAGAAGAGTGCTCTTTTCTCAGGCCGGGCGGTGGTGGCGCACGCCTTTAATCCCAGCACTCGGGAGGCAGAGCCAGGCGGATCTCTGTGAGTTCGAGGCCAGCCTGGACTACCAAGTGAGTCCCAGGAAAGGCGCAAAGCTACACAGAGAAACCCTGTCTCGAAAAACCAAAAAAAAAAAAAAAAAAAAAAAAAAAAGAAGAGTGCTCTTTTCTCAAAAGCAGAGTGTGTTTCTTGTAAGGCGAGCTAGGGTTTGTTTCCCAATCAGAAAAGGATTTGAATCACATGCAGTTGCTGGTCCTACGAGCAAGAGTTGTTTTGTGGTAAAAATAGTCACTTTTGTGCTCCATTTGCCATACACAGTGCAAAGAGCACTCGCATCTGTTCCCATCAAGTACAGTGTATTGGACTTAAGAGAAGCTACTGTTCTTGTCAGTTTACTAAGCAGAGTTGAACTAGATATGGCCCGTGTGTCGGAAGCACAGTTCTTTTATTCTGAGCAAGCTCACTGTTCTGGCCCTATACGAAACACAGTAGATTAGAAGAGTGCTGTTTTCTCAAAAGCAGAGTGTGTTTCTTGTAAGGCGAGCTAGTGTTTGTTTCCCAGTTCTAAATGGAGTTGAATCACATGCAGTTTCTGGTCCTACGAGCAAGAATTGTTTTCTGTTAAGAAGAGTCACTATTGTGCTCCCATGGCCATACAAAGTGCAAATAGCACTCGCGTATCTTCCCAGCAAATACAGTGTTTTGGACTGAAGAGAAGCTACTGTTTTCGTCAGTTCCCTAAGTGGATTTGAACTAGATATGGCTCGTAAGTCAGAAGCACAGTTCTTTTGTTCTGAGCAAGGTCACTGTTTTGGCCCTTTAGGAAACACAGTAGATTAGAATAGTGTTCTTATCTCAAAAGCAGAGTGTGTTTCTTGTAAGGCGAGCTAGTGTTTGTTTCCCAGTCCTATATGGAGTTGAATCACATGCAGTTTCTGGTCCTACGAGCAAGAGTTTTTTCTGGTAAGAAGAGTCACTATTGCGCTCCCATTGCCATGCACAGTGCAAATAGCACTTGTGACTGTTCCCAGCAAGTACAGTGTATTGGACTGAAGAGAAGCTACTGTTCTCGTCAGTTTCCTAAGCAGAGTTGAACTAGATATGGCCCGTATGTGGGAAGCAAAGTTCTTTTCCTCTGAGCAAGCTCACTGTTCTGGCCCTATAGGAAACACAGTAGATTAGAAGAGTGCTCTTTTCTCAAAAGCAGAGTGTGTTTCTTGTAAGGCGAGCTAGTGTTTGTTTCCCAATCAGAAAAGGATTTGAATCACATGCAGTTTCTGGTCCTATGAGCAAGAGTTGTTTTGTGGTAAAAATAGTCACTTTTGTGCTCCATTCGCCATACACAGTGCAAAGAGCACTCGCGTCTGTTCCCAGCAAGTACAGTGTATTGGCCTGAAGAGAAGCTACTGTATTTTCATTTTCCTAAGCAGAGTTGAACTAGATATGGCCCGTGTGTGGGAAGCACAGTTCTTTTGTTCTGAGCAAGCTCACTGTTCTGGCCCTATAGGAAACACAGTAGATTAGAAGAGTGCTCTTTTCTCAAAAGCAGAGTGTGTTTGTTGTAAGGCGAGCTAGTATTTGTTTCCCAGTCAGAAATGGAGTTGAATCACATGCACTTTCTGGTCCTATGAGCAAGAGTTGTTTTCTGGTAAAAAGAGTCACTATTGTGCTCCCATTGCCTTACACAGTGCAAATAGCTCTCGCATCTGTTCCCAGCAAGTACAGTGTATTGGACTGAAGAGAAGCTACTGTTCTCGTCAGTTTCCTAAGTGGAGTTGAACAAGATATGGCCCGTGTGTCAGAAGCACTGTTCTTTTCTTCTGAGCAAGCTCAATGTTCTGGCCCTATAGGAAACACAGGAGAGTAGAAGAGTGCTCTTTTCTCAAAAGCAGAGTGTGTTTCTTGTAAGGCGAGCTACTATTTGTTTCCCAGTCAGAAATGGAGTTGAATCACATGCAGTTTCTGGTCCTACGAGCAAGAGTTGTTTTCTGGTAAGAAGAGTCACTATTGTGCTCCCATTGCCATACACAGTGCAAATAGCATTCGCGTCTGTTCCCAGCAAGTACAGTGTATTGGACTGAAGAGAAGCTACTGTTCTCGTCAGTTTCCTAAGTGGAGTTGAACTAGATATGGCCCGTACTTTGGAAACACAGTTCTTTTGTTCTGAGCAAGCTCACTCTTCTGGCCCTATAGGAATCACAGGAGAGTACAAGAGTGCTCTTTTCTCAAAAGCAGAGTGTGTTTCTTCTAAGGCGAGCTAGTGTTTGTTTCCCAATCAGAAAAGGATTTGAATCACATGCAGTTTCTGGTCCTATGAGCAAAAGTTGTTTTGTGGTAAAAAGAGTCACTATTGCACTCCCATTGCCATGCACAGTGCAAATAGCACTCGCGTCTGTTCCCAGCAAGTACAGTGTATTGGCCTGAAGAGAAGCTACTGTTCTTGTCAGTTTCCTAAGCAGAGTTGAAGTAGATATGGCCCGAGTGTCGGAAGCACAGTTCTTTTGTTCTGAGCAAGCTCACTGTTCTGGCCCTATAGGAAACACAGTAGATTAGAAGAGTGCTCTTTTCTCAAAAGCAGAGTGTGTTTGTTGTAAGGCGAGCTAGTATTTGTTTCCCAGTCAGAAATGGAGTTGAATCACATGCAGTTTCTGGTCCTACGAGCAAGAGTTGTTTTCTGGTAAAAAGAGTCACTATTGTGCTCCCATTGCCTTACACAGTGAAAATAGCTCTCGCATCTGTTCCCAGCAAGTACAGTGTATTGGACTGAAGAGAAGCTACTGTTCTCGTCAGTTTCCTAAGTGGAGTTGAACAAGATATGGCCCGTGCGTCAGAAGCACTGTTCTTTTCTTCTGAGCAAGCTCAATGTTCTGGCCCTATAGGAAAGACAGGAGAGTAGAAGAGTGCTCTTTTCTCAAAAGCAGAGTGTGTTTCTTGTAAGGCGAGCTACTATTTGTTTCCCAGTCAGAAATGGAGTTGAATCACATGCAGTTTCTGGTCCTAGGAGCAAGAGTTGTTTTGTGGTAAGAAGAGTCGATATTGCGCTCCCTTTGCCATACACAGTGCAAATAGCACTCGCTTCTGTTCCCAGCAAGTACAGTGTATTTGACTGAAGAGAAGCTACTGTTCTTCTCAGTTTCCTAAGCAGAGTTGAACTAGATATGGCCCGTGTGTAGGAAGCACAGTTCTTTTGTTCTGAGCAAGCTCACTGTTCTGGCCCTATACGAAACACAGGAGAGTAGAAGAGTGCTCTTTTCTCAAAAGCAGAGTGTGTTTCTTGTAAGGCGTGCTAGTGTTTGTTTCCCAGTCCTAAATGGAGTTGAATCACATGAAGTCTCTTGTCCTACGAGCAAGAGTTGTTTTCTGGTAAGAAGAGTCACTATTGCGCTCCCATTGTCATACACAGTGCAAATAGCACTCGTGTCTCTTCCCAGCAAGTACAGTGTATTGGACTGAAGAGAATTTACTGTTCTAGTCAGTTTCCTCAGTGGAGTTGAACTAGATATGGCCCGTATATCGGAAGCACAGTTCTTTTGTTCTGAGCAAGCTCACTCTTCTGGCCCCATAGGAAACACAGTAGATTAGAAGAGTGCTCTTTTCTCAAAAGCAGAGTGTGTTTCTTGTAAGGCGAGCTAGTGTTTGTTTCCCAATCAGAAAAGGATTTGAATCACATGCAGTTTCTGGTCCTACGAACAAGAGTTGTTTTGTGGTAAAAAGAGTCACTTTTGTGCTCCATTCGCCATGCACACTGCAAAGAACACTCACGTCTGTTCCCAGAAAGTACAGTGTATTGGACTGAAGAGAAGCTACTGTTCTTGTCAGTTTCCTAAGCAGAGTTGAACTAGATATGGCCCGTGTGTCGGAAGCAAAGGTCTTTTGTTCTGAGGAAGCTCACTCTTCTGGCCCTATAGGAAACACAGTAGATTAGAAGAGTGCTCTTTTCTCAAAAGCAGAGTGTGTTTCTTGTAAGGCGAGCTACTATTTGTTTCCCAGTCAGAAATGGAGTTGAATCACATGCAGTTTCTTGTCCTACGAGCAGGAGTTGTTTTCTGGTAAGAAGAGTCACTTTTGCGCTCCCATTGCCATACACAGTGCAAATGGCACTCGCATCTGTTCCCAGCAAGTACAGTGTATTGGACTGAAGAGAAGCTACTGTTCTCGTCAGTTTCCTAAGTTGAGTTGAACTAGATATGGCCCATATGTCGGAAGCACAGTTCTTTTGTTCTGAGCAAGCTCACTGTTCTGGCCCTATAGGAAACACAGTAGATTAGAAGAGTGCTCTTTTCTCAAAAGCAGAGTTTGTTTCTTGTAAGGCGAGCTAGTGTTTGTTTCCCAATCAGAAAAGGATTTGAATCACATGCAGTTTCTGGTCCTATGATTAAGAGTTGTTTTGTGGTAAAAAATAGTCACTTTTGTGCTCCATTCGCCATACACAGTGCAAAGAGCACTCGCATCTGTTCCCATCAAGTACAGTGTATTGGACTTAAGAGAAGCTACTGTTCTTGTCAGTTTCCTAAGCAGAGTTGAACTAGATATGGCCCGTGTGTCGGAAGCACAGTTCTTTTATTCTGAGCAAGCTCACTGTTCTGGCCCTATACGAAACACAGTAGATTAGAAGAGTGCTGTTTTCTCAAAAGCAGAGTGTGTTTCTTGTAAGGCGAGCTAGTGTTTGTTTCCCAGTTCTAAATGGAGTTGAATCACATGCAGTTTCTGGTCCTACGAGCAAGAATTGTTTTCTGTTAAGAAGAGTCACTATTGTGCTCCCATGGCCATACAAAGTGCAAATAGCACTCGCGTATCTTCCCAGCAAATACAGTGTTTTGGACTGAAGAGAAGCTACTGTTTTCGTCAGTTCCCTAAGTGGATTTGAACTAGATATGGCTCGTAGGTCAGAAGCACAGTTCTTTTGTTCTGAGCAAGCTCACTGTTCTGGCCCTATAGGAAACACAGTAGATTAGAAGAGTGCTCTTTTCTCAAAAGCAGAGTGTGTTTGTTGTAAGGCGAGCTAGTATTTGTTTCCCAGTCAGAAATGGAGTTGAATCACATGCAGTTTCTGGTCCTATGAGCAAGAGTTGTTTTCTGGTAAAAAGAGTCACTATTGTGCTCCCATTGCCTTACACAGTGCAAATAGCTCTCGCATCTGTTCCCAGCAAGTACAGTGTATTGGACTGAAGAGAAGCTACTGTTCTCGTCAGTTTCCTAAGTGGAGTTGAACAAGGTATGGCCCGTGTGTCAGAAGCACTGTTCTTTTCTTCTGAGCAAGCTCAATGTTCTGGCCCTATAGGAAACACAGGAGAGTAGAAGAGTGCTCTTTTCTCAAAAGCAGAGTGTGTTTCTTGTAAGGCGAGCTACTATTTGTTTCCCAGTCAGAAATGGAGTTGAATCACATGCAGTTTCTGGTCCTACGAGCAAGAGTTGTTTTCTGGTAAGAAGAGTCAGTATTGTGCTCCCATTGCCATACACAGTGCAAATAGCATTCGCGTCTGTTCCCAGCAAGTACAGTGTATTGGACTGAAGAGAAGCTACTGTTCTCGTCAGTTTCCTAAGTGGAGTTGAACTAGATATGGCCCGTACTTTGGAAACACAGTTCTTTTGTTCTGAGCAAGCTCACTCTTCTGGCCCTATAGGAATCACAGGAGAGTACAAGAGTGCTCTTTTCTCAAAAGCAGAGTGTGTTTCTTCTAAGGCGAGCTAGTGTTTGTTTCCCAATCAGAAAAGGATTTGAATCACATGCAGTTTCTGGTCCTATGAGCAAAAGTTGTTTTGTGGTAAAAAGAGTCACTATTGCACTCCCATTGCCATGCACAGTGCAAATAGCACTCGCGTCTGTTCCCAGCAAGTACAGTGTATTGGCCTGAAGAGAAGCTACTGTTCTTGTCAGTTTCCTAAGCAGAGTTGAAGTAGATATGGCCCGAGTGTCGGAAGCACAGTTCTTTTGTTCTGAGCAAGCTCACTGTTCTGGCCCTATAGGAAACACAGTAGATTAGAAGAGTGCTCTTTTCTCAAAAGCAGAGTGTGTTTGTTGTAAGGCGAGCTAGTATTTGTTTCCCAGTCAGAAATGGAGTTGAATCACATGCAGTTTCTGGTCCTACGACCAAGAGTTGTTTTCTGGTAAAAAGAGTCACTATTGTGCTCCCATTGCCTTACACAGTGAAAATAGCTCTCGCATCTGTTCCCAGCAAGTGCAGTGTATTGGACTGAAGAGAAGCTACTGTTCTCGTCAGTTTCCTAAGTGGAGTTGAACAAGATATGGCCCGTGCGTCAGAAGCACTGTTCTTTTCTTCTGAGCAAGCTCAATGTTCTGGCCCTATAGGAAACACAGGAGAGTAGAAGAGTGCTCTTTTCTCAAAAGCAGAGTGTGTTTCTTGTAAGGCGAGCTAGTATTTGTTTCCCAGTCAGAAATGGAGTTGAATCACATGCAGTTTCTGGTCCTAGGAGCAAGAGTTGTTTTGTGGAAAGAAGAGTCGATATTGCGCTCCCTTTGCCATACACAGTGCAAATAGCACTCGCTTCTGTTCCCAGCAAGTACAGTGTATTTGACTGAAGAGAAGCTACTGTTCTTCTCAGTTTCCTAAGCAGAGTTGAACTAGATATGGCCCGTGTGTGTAGGAAGCACAGTTCTTTTGTTCTGAGCAAGCTCACTGTTCTGGCCCTATACGAAACACAGGAGAGTAGAAGAGTGCTCTTTTCTCAAAAGCAGAGTGTGTTTGTTGTAAGGCGAGCTACTATTTGTTTCCCAGTCAGAAATGGAGTTGAATCACATGTAGTGTCTGGTCCTACAAGCAAGAGTTGTTTTCTGGTAAAAAGAGTCACTATTGTGCTCCCATTGCCATACACAGTGCAAATAGCACTCGCGTCTGTTCCCAGCAAGTACAGTGTATTGGACTGAAGAGCAGCTACTGTTCTCGTCCGTTTCCTAAGTGGAATTGAACTAGATATGGCCCTTATGTCAGAAGCACAGTTCTATTGTTCTGAGCAAGCTCACTGTTCTGGCCCTATAGGAAACACAGTAGATTAGAAGAGTGCTCTTTTCTCAAAAGCAGAGTGTGTTTCTTGTAAGGCGAGCTAGTGTTTGTTTCCCAATCAGAAAAGGATTTGAATCACATGCAGTTTCTGGTCCTATGAGCAAGAGTTGTTTTGTGGTAAAAATAGTCACTATTGTGCTCCATTCGCCATACACAGTGCAAAGAGCACTCGCGTCTGTTCCCAGCAAGTACAGTGTATTGGACTGAAGAGAAGCTACTGTTCTTGTCAGTTTCCTAAGCAGAGTTGAACTAGATATGGCCCGTGTGTCGGAAGCACAGTGCTTTTGTTCTGAGCAAGCTCACTCTTCTGGCCCTGCAGGAAACACAGGAGAGTAGAAGAGTGCTCTTCTCAAAAGCAGAGTGTGTTTCTTGTAAGGCGAGCTAGTGTTTGTTTCCCAGTCCTAAATGGAGTTGAATCACATGCAGTTTCTTGTCCTACGAGTAAGAGTTGTTTTCTGGTAAGAAAAGTCACTATTGCACTCCCTTTGCCATACATAGTGCAAATAGCACTGGCCTCTGTTCCCAGCAAGTACAGTGTATTGGACTGAAGAGAAGCTACTGTTCTCGTCAGTCTCCTAAGTGGAGTTGAACTAGATATGGCCCGTAATTCGGAAGCACAGTTCTTTTGTTCTGAGCAAGCTCACTGTTCTGGCCCTATAGGAAACACAGTAGATTAGAAGAGTGCTCTTTTCTCAAAAGCAGAGTGTGTTTCTTGTAAGGCGAGCTAGTATTTGTTTCCCAATCAGAAAAGGATTTGAATCACATGCAGTATCTGGTACTATGAGCAAGAGTTGTTCTGTGTTAAAAAGAGTCACATTTGTGCTGCATTCGCGATACACAGTGCAAATAGCACTCGCGTCTGTTCCCAGTAAGTACAGTGTATTGGACTGAAGAGAAGCTACTATTCTACTCAGTTTCCTAAGTGCAGTTGAACTAGATATGGCCCGTAATTCGGAAGCACAGTTCTTTTGTTCTGAGCAAGCTCACTGTTCTGTCCTTAGAGGAAACACAGTAGATTAGAAGAGTGCTCTTTTCTCAAAAGCAGAGTGTGTTTCTTGTTTGGCGAGCTACTATTTGTTTCCCAGTCAGAACTGGAGTTGAATCACATACGGTTTCTGGTCCTACGAGCAAGAGTTGTTTTCCGGTAAGAAGAGTCACTTTTGTGCTCCCATTGCCATACACAGTGCAAATAGCACTCCCGTCTGTTCCCTGCAAGTACAGTGTATTGGACTGAAGAGAAGCTACTGTTCTCGTCAGTTTCTTAAGTGGAGTTGAACTAGATATGGTCCATACATGGGAAGCACAGTTCTTTTGTTCTGAGCAAGCTCACTCTTCTGGCCCTATAGGAAACACATTAGATTAGAAGAGTGCTCTTTTCTCAAAAGCAGAGTGTGTTTTTTGTAAGGCGAGCTAGGGTTTGTTTCCCAATCACAAAAGGATTTGAATCACATGCAGTTTCTGGTCCTAAGAGCAAGAGTTGTTTTGTGGTAAAAAAAAGAGTCACTTTTGTGCTCCATTTGCCATGCACAGTGCAAAGAGCACTCGCGTCTGTTCCCAGCAAGTACAGTGTATTGGACTGAAGAGAAGCTACTGTTCTCTTCAGTTTCCTAAGTGGAGTTGAACTAGATATGGCCTTTATGTTGGAAGCACAGTTCTTTTCTTCTGAGCAAGCTCACTGTTCTGGCCCTATAGGAAACACAGGAGAGTAGAAGAGTGCTCTTTTATCAAAAGCAGAGTGTGTTTCTTGTAAGGCGAGCTACTATTTGTTTCCCAGTCAGAAATGGAGTTGAATCACATGCAGTTTCTTGTCCTACGAGCAGGAGTTGTTTTCTGGTAAGAAGAGTCACTATTGTGCTCCCATTGCCATACACAGTGCAAATAGCACACGCGTCTGTTCCCAGCAGGTACAGTGTATTGGACTGAAGAGAAGCTACTGTTCTTGTCAGTTTTTTAAGTGGAGTTGATCTATTTTGGCCTGTACGTTGGAAGCACAGTTCTTTTGTTCTGAGCAAGCTCACTGTTCTGGCCATATAGGAAACACAGTAGATTAGAAGAGTGCTCTTTTCTCAAAAGCAGAGTGTGTTTGTTGTAAGGCTAGCTAGTATTTGTTTCCCAGTCAGAAATGGAGTTGAATCACATGCAGTTTCTGGTCCTACGAGCAAGAGTTGTTTTCTGGTAAGAAGAGTAACTATTGTGCTCCCATTGCCTTACACAGTGCAAATAGCTCTCGCATCTGTTCCCAGCAAGTACAGTGTATTGGACTGAGGAGAAGCTACTGTTCTCGTCAGATTCCTAAGTTGAGTTGAACTAGATATGGCCCGTATATCGGAAGCACAGTTCTTTTGTTCTGAGCAAGCTCACTCCTCTGGCCCCATAGGAAACACAGTAGATTAGAAGAGTGCTCTTTTCTCAAAAGCAGAGTGTGTTTCTTGTAAGGCGAGCTAGTGTTTGTTTCCCAATCAGAAAAGGATTTGAATCACATGCAGTTTCTGGTCCTACGAACAAGAGTTGTTTTGTGGTAAAAAGAGTCACTTTTGTGCTCCATTCGCCATGCACACTGCAAAGAACACTCACGTCTGTTCCCAGAAAGTACAGTGTATTGGACTGAAGAGAAGCTACTGTTCTCGTCAGTTTCCTAAGTTGAGTTGAACTAGATAAGGCCCGTACATCGGAAGCACAGTTCTTTTGTTCTGAGCAAGCTCACTCTTCTGGCCCTATAGGAAACACAGGAGAGTAGAAGAGTGCTCTTTTCTCAAAAGCAGAGTGTGTTTCTTGTAAGGCGAGCTAGTGTTTGTTTCCCAATCAGAAAAGGATTTGAATCACATGCAGTTTCTGGTCCTATGAGCAAGAATTGTTTTGTGGTAAAAAGAGTCACTTTTGTGCTCCATTGGCCATAAACAGTGCAAAGGGCACTTGCGTCTGTTCCCAGCAAGTACAGTGCATTGGACTGAAGAGAAGCTACTGTTCTTGTCAGTTTCCTAAGCAGAGTTGAACTAGATATGGCCCGTGTGTCGGAAGCAAAGGTCTTTTGTTCTGAGGAAGCTCACTCTTCTGGCCCTATAGGAAACACAGTAGATTAGAAGAGTGCTATATTCTCAAAAGCAGAGTGTGTTTCTTGTAAGGCGAGCTACTATTTGTTTCCCAGTCAGAAATGGAGTTGAATCACATGTAGTTTCTGGTCCTACGAGCAAGAGTTGTTTTCTGGTAAGAAGAGTCACTTTTGCGCTCCCATTGCCATACACAGTGCAAATGGCACTCGCATCTGTTCCCAGCAAGTACAGTGTATTGGACTGAAGAGAAGCTACTGTTCTCGTCAGTTTCCTAAGTTGAGTTGAACTAGATATGGCCCATATGTCGGAAGCACAGTTCTTTTGTTCTGAGCAAGCTCACTGTTCTGGCCCTATAGGAAACACAGTAGATTAGAAGAGTGCTCTTTTCTCAAAAGCAGAGTTTGTTTCTTGTAAGGCGAGCTAGTGTTTGTTTCCCAATCAGAAAAGGATTTGAATCACATGCAGTTTCTAGTCCTATGATTAAGAGTTGTTTTGTGGTAAAAATAGTCACTTTTGTGCTCCATTCGCCATACACAGTGCAAAGAGCACTCGCATCTGTTCCCATCAAGTACAGTGTATTGGACTTAAGAGAAGCTACTGTTCTTGTCAGTTTACTAAGCAGAGTTGAACTAGATATGGCCCGTGTGTCGGAAGCACAGTTCTTTTATTCTGAGCAAGCTCACTGTTCTGGCCCTATACGAAACACAGTAGATTAGAAGAGTGCTGATTTCTCAAAAGCAGAGTGTGTTTCTTGTAAGGCGAGCTAGTGTTTGTTTCCCAGTTCTAAATGGAGTTGAATCACATGCAGTTTCTGGTCCTACGAGCAAGAATTGTTTTCTGTTAAGAAGAGTCACTATTGTGCTCCCATGGCCATACAAAGTGCAAATAGCACTCGCGTATCTTCCCAGCAAATACAGTGTTTTGGACTGAAGAGAAGCTACTGTTTTCGTCAGTTCCCTAAGTGGATTTGAACTAGATATGGCTCGTAAGTCAGAAGCACAGTTCTTTTGTTCTGAGCAAGGTCACTGTTTTGGCCCTTTAGGAAACACAGTAGATTAGAAGAGTGTTCTTATCTCAAAAGCAGAGTGTGTTTCTTGTAAGGCGAGCTAGTGTTTGTTTCCCAGTCCTATATGGAGTTGAATCACATGCAGTTTCTGGTCCTACGAGCAAGAGTTTTTTCTGGTAAGAAGAGTCACTATTGCGCTCCCATTGCCATGCACAGTGCAAATAGCACTTGTGACTGTTCCCAGCAAGTACAGTGTATTGGACTGAAGAGAAGCTACTGTTCTCGTCAGTTTCCTAAGCAGAGTTGAACTAGATATGGCCCGTATGTGGGAAGCAAAGTTCTTTTCCTCTGAGCAAGCTCACTGTTCTGGCCCTATAGGAAACACAGTAGATTAGAAGAGTGCTCTTTTCTCAAAAGCAGAGTGTGTTTCTTGTAAGGCGAGCTAGTATTTGTTTCCCAGTCAGAAATGTAGTTGAATCACATGCAGTTTCTTGGCCTACGAGCAGGAGTTGTTTTCTGGTAAGAAGAGTCACTATTGCGCTCCCATTGACATACACAGTGCAAATAGCACTCGCATCTGTTCCCAGCAAGTACAGTGTATTGGACTGAAGAGAAGCTACTGTTCTCGTCAGTTTCCTAAGTTGAGTTGAACTAGATATGGCCCGTAAGTCAGAAGCACAGTTCTTTTGTTCTGAGCAAGCTCACTGTTTTGGCCCTTTAGGAAACACAGTAGATTAGAAGAGTGCTCTTTTATCAAAAGCAGAGTGTGTTTCTTGTAAGGCGAGCTACTATTTGTTTCCCACTCAGAAATGGAGTTGAATCACATGAAGTTTCTGGTCCTAAGAGCAAGAGTTGTTTTCTGGTAAGAAGAGTCACTATTGTGCTCCCATTGCTATACACAGTGCAAAGAGCACTGGAGTCTGTTCCCAGCAAGTACATTGTATTGGACTGAAGAGAAGCTACTGTTCTTGTCAGTTTCCTAAGCAGAGTTGAACTAGATATGACCCGTGTGTAGGAAGCACAGCGCTTTTGTTCTGAGCAAGCTCACTGTTCTGGCCCTGTAGGAAACACAGGAGAGTAGAAGAGTGCTCTTTTCTCAAAAGCAGAGTGTGTTTCTTGTAAGGCGAGCTAGTGTTTGTTTCCCAATCAGAAAAGGATTTGAATCACATGCAGTTTCTGGTCCTATGAGCAAGAGTTGTTTTGTGGTAAAAATAGTCACTTTTGTGCTCCTTTCGCCATACACAGTGCAAAGAGCACTCGCGTCTGTTCCCAGCAAGTACAGTGTATTGGACTGAAGAGAAGCTACTGTATTTTCATTTTCCTAAGCAGAGTTGAACTAGATATGGCCCGTGTGTGGGAAGCACAGTTCTTTTGTTCTGAGCAAGCTCACTGTTCTGGCCCTATAGGAAACACAGTAGATTAGAAGAGTGCTCTTTTCTCAAAAGCAGAGTGTGTTTGTTGTAAGGCGAGCTAGTATTTGTTTCCCAGTCAGAAATGGAGTTGAATCACATGCAGTTTCTGGTCCTATGAGCAAGAGTTGTTTTCTGGTAAAAAGAGTCACTATTGTGCTCCCATTGCCTAACACAGTGCAAATAGCTCTCGCATCTGTTCCCAGCAAGTACAGTGTATTGGACTGAAGAGAAGCTACTGTTCTCGTCAGTTTCCTAAGTGGAGTTGAACAAGATATGGCCCGTGTGTCAGAAGCACTGTTCTTTTCTTCTGAGCAAGCTCAATGTTCTGGCCCTATAGGAAACACAGGAGAGTAGAAGAGTGCTCTTTTCTCAAAAGCAGAGTGTGTTTCTTGTAAGGCGAGCTACTATTTGTTTCCCAGTCAGAAATGGAGTTGAATCACATGCAGTTTCTGGTCCTACGAGCAAGAGTTGTTTTCTGGTAAGAAGAGTCACTATTGTGCTCCCATTGCCATACACAGTGCAAATAGCATTCGCGTCTGTTCCCAGCAAGTACAGTGTATTGGACTGAAGAGAAGCTACTGTTCTCGTCAGTTTCCTAAGTGGAGTTGAACTAGATATGGCCCGTACTTTGGAAACACAGTTCTTTTGTTCTGAGCAAGCTCACTCTTCTGGCCCTATAGGAATCACAGGAGAGTACAAGAGTGCTCTTTTCTCAAAAGCAGAGTGTGTTTCTTCTAAGGCGAGCTAGTGTTTGTTTCCCAATCAGAAAAGGATTTGAATCACATGCAGTTTCTGGTCCTATGAGCAAAAGTTGTTTTGTGGTAAAAAGAGTCACTATTGCACTCCCATTGCCATGCACAGTGCAAATAGCACTCGCATCTGTTCCCAGCAAGTACAGTGTATTGGCCTGAAGAGAAGCTACTGTTCTTGTCAGTTTCCTAAGCAGAGTTGAAGTAGATATGGCCCGAGTGTCGGAAGCACAGTTCTTTTGTTCTGAGCAAGCTCACTGTTCTGGCCCTATAGGAAACACAGTAGATTAGAAGAGTGCTCTTTTCTCAAAAGCAGAGTGTGTTTCTTGTAAGGCGAGCTAGTATTTGTTTCCCAGTCAGAAATGGAGTTGAATCACATGCAGTTTCTGGTCCTACGAGCAAGAGTTGTTTTCTGGTAAGAAGAGTCACTATTGTGCTCCCATTGCCTTACACAGTGCAAATAGCTCTCGCATCTGTTCCCAGCAAGTACAGTGTATTGGACTGAAGAGAAGCTACTGTTCTCGTCAGTTTCCTAAGTGGAGTTGAACTAGATATGGCCCATACGTCAGAAGCACTGTTCTTTTCTTCTGAGCAAGCTCAATGTTCTGGCCCTATAGGAAACACAGTAGATTAGAAGAGTGCTCTTTTCTCAAAAGCAGAGTGTGTTTGTTGTAAGGCGAGCTACTATTTGTTTCCCAGTCAGAAATGGAGTTGAATCACATGTAGTGTCTGGTCCTACAAGCAAGAGTTGTTTTCTGGTAAAAAGAGTCACTATTGTGCTCCCATTGCCATACACAGTGCAAATAGCACTCGCGTCTGTTCCCAGCAAGTACAGTGTATTGGACTGAAGAGCAGCTACTGTTCTCGTCCGTTTCCTAAGTGGAATTGAACTAGATATGGCCCTTATGTCAGAAGCACAGTTCTATTGTTCTGAGCAAGCTCACTGTTCTGGCCCTATAGGAAACACAGTAGATTAGAAGAGTGCTCTTTTCTCAAAAGCAGAGTGTGTTTCTTGTAAGGCGAGCTAGTGTTTGTTTCCCAATCAGAAAAGGATTTGAATCACATGCAGTTTCTGGTCCTATGAGCAAGCGTTGTTTTGTGGTAAAAATAGTCACTATTGTGCTCCATTCGCCATACACAGTGCAAAGAGCACTCGCGTCTGTTCCCAGCAAGTACAGTGTATTGGACTGAAGAGAAGCTACTGTTCTTGTCAGTTTCCTAAGCAGAGTTGAACTAGATATGGCCCGTGTGTCGGAAGCACAGTGCTTTTGTTCTGAGCAAGCTCACTCTTCTGGCCCTGCAGGAAACACAGGAGAGTAGAAGAGTGCTCTTCTCAAAAGCAGAGTGTGTTTCTTGTAAGGCGAGCTAGTGTTTGTTTCCCAGTCCTAAATGGAGTTGAATCACATGCAGTTTCTTGTCCTACGAGAAAGAGTTGTTTTCTGGTAAGAAGAGTCACTATTGTGCTCCCATTGCCATACACGGTGCAAATAGCACTCGCGTCTGTTTCCAGCAAGTACAGTTTATTGGACTGAAGAGAAGCTACTGTTCTCGTCAGTTTCCTAAGTTGAGTTGAACTAGATATGGCCTGTACATAGGAAGCACAGTTCTTTTGTTCTGAGCAAGCTTACTCTTCTGGCCCTATAGGAAACACAGGAGAGTAGAAGAGTGATCTTTTCTCAAAAGCAGAGTGTGTTTCTTGTAAGGCGAGCTAGTGTTTGTTTCCCAATCAGAAAAGGATTTGAATCACATGCAGTTTCTGTTCCTATGAGCAAGAGTTGTTTTATGGTAAAAAGAGTCACTTATGTGCTCCATTCGCCATACACAGTGCAAAGAGCACTCGCGTCTGTACCCAGCAAGTACAGTGTATTGGACTGAAGAGAAGCAACTGTTCTTGTCAGTTCCCTAAGCAGAGTTGAAGTAGATATGGCCCGTGTGTCGGAAGCACAGTTCTTTTTTTCTGAGCAAGCTCACTCTTCTGGCCCCATAGGAAACACAGTAGATTAGAAGAGTGCTCTTTTCTCAAAAGCAGAGTGTGTTTCTTGTAAGGCGAGCTAGTATTTGTTTCCCAGTCAGAAATGGAGTTGAATCACATGCAGTTTCTGGTCCTACGAGCAAGAGTTGTTTTCTGGTAAGAAGAGTCACTATTGTGCTCCCATTGCCTTACACAGTGCAAATAGCTCTCGCATCTGTTCCAGGCAAGTACAGTGTATTGGACTGAAGAGAAGCTACAGTTCTCGTCAGTTTCCTAAGTGGAGTTGAACTAGATAATGGCCCATACGTCAGAAGCACTGTTCTTTTCTTCTGAGCAAGCTCAATGTTCTGGCCCTATAGGAAACACAGTAGATTAGAAGAGTGCTCTTTTCTCAAAAGCAGAGTGTGTTTGTTGTAAGGCGAGCTACTATTTGTTTCCCAGTCGAGAAATGGAGTTGAATCACATGTAGTGTCTGGTCCTACAAGCAAGAGTTGTTTTCTGGTAAAAAGAGTCACTATTGTGCTCCCATTGTCCCATACACAGTGCAAATAGCACTCGCGTCTGTTCCCAGCAAGTACAGTGTATTGGACTGAAGAGCAGCTACTGTTCTCGTCCGTTTCCTAAGTGGAATTGAACTAGATATGGCCCTTATGTCAGAAGCACAGTTCTATTGTTCTGAGCAAGCTCACTGTTCTGGCCCATTAGGAAACACAGTAGATTAGAAGAGTGCTCTTTTCTCAAAAGCATAGTGTGTTTCTTGTAAGGCGAGCTAGTGTTTGTTTCCCAATCAGAAAAGGATTTGAATCACATGCAGTTTCTGGTCCTATGAGCAAGCGTTGTTTTGTGGTAAAAATAGTCACTATTGTGCTCCATTCGCCATACACAGTGCAAAGAGCACTCGCGTCTGTTCCCAGCAAGTACAGTGTATTGGACTGAAGAGAAACTACTGTTCTCGTCAGTTTCCTAAGTTGAGTTGAACTAGATATGGCCCGTATGTCAGAAGCACAGTTCTTTTGTTCTGAGCAAGCTCACTGTTTTGGTCCTTTAGGAAACACAGTAGATTTGAAGAGTGCTCTTTTCTCAAAAGCAGAGTGTGTTTCTTGTAAGGCGAGCTACTATTTGTTTCCCAGTCAGAAATGGAGTTGAATCACATGCAGTTTCTGGTCCTAGGAGCAAGAGTTGTTTTCTGGTAAGAAGAGTCACTATTGTGCTCCCATTGCCATACACAGTGCAAAGAGCACTGGCGTCTGTTCCCAGGAAGTACAGTGTATTGGACTGAAGAGAAGCTACTGTTCTTGTCAGTTTCCTAAGCAGAGTTGAACTAAGATATGGCCCGTGTGTAGGAAGCACAGTGCTTTTGTTCTGAGCAAGCTCACTGTTCGTGGCCCTATAGGAAACACAGGAGAGTAGAAGAGTGCTCTTTTCTCAAAAGCAGAGTGTGTTTCTTGTAAGGCGAGCTACTATTTTGTTTTCCAGTCAGAAATGGAGTTGAATCACATGTAGTTTCTGGTCCTATGAGCAAGAGTTGTTTTCTGGTAAGAAGAGTCACTATTGCACTCCCACGCCATACACAGTGCAAATAGCACTGGCGTCTGTTCCCAGCAAGTACAGTGTATTGGACTGAAGAGAAGCTACTGTTCTTGTCAGTTTCCTAAGTGGAGTTGAACTAGATTGGCCCATAAGTCGGAAGCACAGTTCTTTTGTTCTGAGCAAGCTCACTGTTCTGGCCCTACAGGAAACACAGTAGTTTAGAAGAGTGCTCTTTTCTCAAAAGCAGAGTGTGTTTTGTGTAAGGCGAGCTAGTATTTGTTTCCCAGTCAGAAATGGAGTTGAATCACATGCAGTTTCTTGTCCTACGAGAAAGAGTTGTTTTCTGGGTAAGAAGAGTCACTATTGTGCTCCCATTGCCATACCACAGTGCAAATAGCACTCGCGTCTGTTTCCAGCAAGTACAGTTTATTGGACTGAAGAGAAGCTACTGTTCTCGTCAGTTTCCTAAGTTGAGTTGAACTAGATATGGCCTGTACATAGGAAGCACAGTTCTTTTGTTCTGAGCAAGCTTACTCTTCTGGCCCTATAGGAAACACAGGAGAGTAGAAAGATGATCTTTTCTCAAAAGCAGAGTGTGTTTCTTGTAAGGCGAGCTAGTGTTTGTTTCCCAATCAGAAAAGGATTTGAATCACATGCAGTTTCTGTTCCTATGAGCAAGAGTTGTTTTATGGTAAAAGAGTCACTTATGTGCTCCATTCGCCATACACAGTGCAAAGAGCACTCGCGTCTGTACCCAGCAAGTACAGTGTATTGGACTGAAGAGAAGCAACTGTTCTTGTCAGTTTCCTAAGCAGAGTTGAAGTAGATATGGCCCGTGTGTCGGAAGCACAGTTCTTTTTTTCTGAGCAAGCTCACTCTCTGGCCCCATAGGAAACACAGTAGATTAGAAGAGTGCTCTTTTCTCAAAAGCAGAGTGTGTTTCTTGTAAGGCGAGCTAGTATTTGTTTCCCAGTCAGAAATGGAGTTTGAATCACATGCAGTTTCTGGTCCTACCGAGCAAGAGTTGTTTTCTGGTAAGAAGAGTCACTATTGTGCTCCCATTGCCTTACACAGTGCAAATAGCTCTCGCATCTGTTCCCAGCAAGTACAGTGTATTGGACTGAAGAGAAGCTACAGTTCTCGTCAGTTTCCTAAGTGGAGTTGAACTAGATATGGCCCATACGTCAGAAGCACTGTTCTTTTCTTCTGAGCAAGCTCAATGTTCTGGCCCTATAGGAAACACAGTAGATTAGAAGAGTGCTCTTTTCTCAAAAGCAGAGTGTGTTTGTTGTAAGGCGAGCTACTATTTGTTTCCCAGTCAGAAATGGAGTTTGAATCACATGTAGTGTCTGGTCCTACAAGCAAGAGTTGTTTTCTGGTAAAAAGAGTCACTATTGTGCTCCCATTGCCATACACAGTGCAAATAGCACTCGCGTCTGTTCCCAGCATGTACAGTGTATTGGACTGAAGAGCAGCTACTGTTCTCGTCCGTTTCCTAAGTGGAATTGAACTAGATATGGCCCTTATGTCAGAAGCACAGTTCTATTGTTCTGAGCAAGCTCACTGTTCTGGCCTATAGGAACACACAGTAGATTAGAAGAGTGCTCTTTTCTCAAAAGCAGAGTGTTGTTTCTTGTAAGGCGAGCTAGTGTTTGTTTCCCCAATCAGAAAAGGATTTTTATCACATACGGTTTCTGGGTCCTACGAGCAAGAGATGTTTTCCGGTAAGAAGAGTCACTATTGTGCTCCCATTGCCATACACAGTGCAAATAGCACTCCCGTCTGTCTCCCTGCAAGTACAGTGTATTGGACTGAAGAGAAGCTACTGTTCTCGTCAGTTTCTTAAGTGGAGTTGAACTAGATATGGTCCATACATGGGAAGCACAGTTCATTTGTTCTGAGCAAGCCTCACTCTTCTGGCCCTATAGGAAACACAGTAGATTAGAAGAGTGCTCTTTTCTCAAAAGCAGAGTGTGTTTTTTGTAAGGCGAGCTAGGGTTTGTTTCCCAATCACAAAAGGATTTGAATCACATGCAGTTTCTGGTCCAAAGACGCAAGAGTTGTTTTGTGGTAAAAAAAAGAGTCACTTTTGTGCTCCATTTGCCATGCACAGTGCAAAGAGCACTCGCGTCTGTTCCCAGCAAGTACAGTGTATTGGACTGAAGAGAAGCTACTGTTCTCTCAGTTTTCCTAAGTGGAGTTGAACTAGATATGGCCTTTATGTTGGAAGCACAGTTCTTTTCTTCTGAGCAAGCTCACTGTTCTGGCCCTATAGGAAACACAGGAGAGTAGAAGAGTGCTCTTTTATCAAAAGCAGAGTGTGTTTCTTGTAAGCGAGCTACTATTTGTTTCCCAGTCAGAAATGGAGTTGAATCACATGCAGTTCTTGTCCTACGAGCAGGAGTTGTTTTCTGGTAAGAAGAGTCACTATTGTGCTCCCATGCCATACACAGTGCAAATAGCACACGCGTCTGTTCCCAGCAAGTACAGTGTATTGACTGAAGAGAAGCTACTGTTCTTGTCAGTTTTTTAAGTGGAGTTGATCTATTTTGGCCTGTACGTTGGAAGCACAGTTCTTTTGTTCTGAGCAAGCTCACTGTTCTGGCCATATAGGAAACACAGTAGATTAGAAGAGTGCTCTTTTCTCAAAAGCAGAGTGTGTTTCTTGTAAGCGAGCTAGGGTTTGTTTCCCAATCAGAATGGATTTGAATCACATGCAGTTTCTGGTCCTACGAGCAAGAGTTGTTTTGTGGTAAAAAGAGTCACTTTTGTGCTCCATTTGCCATGCACAGTGCAAAGAGCACTCGCGTCTGTTCCAGCAAGTACAGTGTATTGGACTGAAGAGAGGCTACTGTTCTTGTCAGTTTCCTAAGCAGAGTTGAACTAGATATGGCCCGTGTGTCGGAAGCACAGTTCTTTTATTCTTAGCAAGCTCACACTGTTCTGGCCCTATAGGAAACACAGTAGATTAGAAGAGTGCTCTTTTCTCAAAAGCAGAGTGTGTTTCTTGTAAGGCGAGCTGTGTTTGTTTCCCAGTTCTAAATGAGTTGAATCACATGCAGTTTCTGGTCTACGAGCAAGAGTTGTTTTCTGGTAAGAAGAGTCACTATTGTGCTCCCATTGCCATACAAAGTGCAATAGCACTCGCGTCTCTTCTCAGCAAATACAGTGTATTGGACTGAAGAGAAGCTACTGTTCTCGTCAGTTTCCTAAGTGGAGTTGAACTAGATATGGCCCGTACATGGGAAGCACAGTTCTTTTGTTCTGAGCAAGCTCATCTTCTGGCCCTATAGGAAACACAGTAGATTAGAAGAGTGCTCTTTTCTCAAAAGCAGAGTGTGTTTCTTGTAATGGCGAGCTAGTATTTGTTTCCCAGTCAGAAATGGAGTTGAATCACATGCAGGTTTCTTGTCCTACGAGCAAGAGTTGTTTTTCTGGTAAGAAGAGTCACTATTGCGCTCCCATTTCCATACACAGTGCAAATAGCACTCACGTCTGTTGCCAGCAAGTACAGTGTATTGGACTGAAGAGAGGCTACGGTTCTTGTCAGTTTCCTAAGCAGAGTTGAACTAGATATGGCCCGTGTGTCGGAAGCAACAGTTCTTTTATTCTGAGCAAGCTCACTGTTCTGGCCCATTAGGAAACACAGTAGATAGAAGAGGTGCTTTTTTCTCAAAAGCAGAGTGGGTTTCTTGTAAGGCGAGCTATGTGTTGTTTCCCAGTTCTAAATGGAGTTGAAATCACATTGCAGTTTCTGGTCCTACGAGCAAGAATAGTTTTCTGGTAAGAAGAGTCA